>NC_134703.1:29050438-29125438 GCF_043290135.1 Rhipicephalus microplus
TTTGGATTAGCGCGGGCTAAAGTTAGCCGAGGGTGCGGACAAAAATACAGCTCCGAGCGCGCTCTCGGGAGCTTTTCTGCGGCGCGCGCAACAACACGGGTTTCAAGCCGTGGGTAAGGCGGCCGCGTATTTTTGGGGTCCCCGCACCGGGGCCCTTCGCTCCGTTCCTCCTCTCCGCACCTTCTCGGCAAGTAGAAACAGTTTCGTTTCGTCGACTGCCCTCTGCTTTTCCCTCTCACGCGACCTTCCCCCCGAAGCTCCGAGGTTTTTTGTTTCTTTTTCCGTCCTCCGCCATACCTGCCTCCTCTCGACGCCGCACAGGCAGTCGTACCTGGCTTTTCTCATCCCTGAGGCCGACCGATGCAGGTCCCTCAAAAAAGAAAGGCCGCCTAAATGTCAAGTTCACCGACGTCGGGCGTGCGCCACTGCGCCTTTCGCTCTTCAAACAACGAACACGCAAGGCGCGCGTAGTCGAGTTTTCGATGAAGGATAGACGCAATCTAAGGTGGAATAATATCTCGCAAAAATAAAAGAAGAAAGAAAAAGAAAATCGAGGCTTCGAAACATTCGAGATGGAGAACTATCGAGAAGGCAGTCTTTCCGTACATTCTCATTAGTTTGGGCTAAGAAACGGAAAGCCTTGTGGATCATCGCATGATTTGTGTTAAGTGGTGACAAGAAATACGAGCCAAGATGCCAGTGAGGTAGTTGGGAGTGATTTGATTACAAAGGCGGGTAAATCATGTGTAAGCCCACCTTACATTACTTTGTCATCTAAGGAACACAGTTATTAGGCGCGTTCACGTGATATCAGCGCTATAATGATGTGACGTCATGAAAGAAAGTGTTCCTATTATGCAAGTTTGTGAATGAATGATTAGTTAGAAATAGGCGCTTGGGGTTTTTTTTCTCTCCGTGTGTCCTTTCTTGCGCGCGCTTAAGTGTTCTGCTATCAAATTATCAGTTCACCTTGGTACTGAATTCTGCTGCGACACCAAGGGGTATGCATTGTGAAAGACCACGCGAAACTTGACAGACACAAAAAAAAGATACAGACGAAGAAAGTGACGACAAGACGATGCGCTTACTTTCAACTTCCGACGGAACTTTCATTAAACAGAGGTGGACACATACATGTTGTCCAGTTGCGCACATGTGCTGAGATTCCTTGCTGTACCGACAAGCGAAATCATATGCAGCAATTACTACAGGTGACGGGAGCAGATTGAGTAAACCACTCGAATTACTGCCTATTGACACAACTTCCTCACAACCTCCACGCGCCTTGAGAAAATGTCCATCACTGAGTGATTAATTCATCATGTCACAACGTCAGCGCACGAACGTTTTTATGCTGGGTATCTTTAAAGGCTCTCTATGCAGAGCAGCCCTTTCCAGTTTCCCAAAATGTTGGTTTGTACGTGCAGATAAACGTACCTTCCTTATTTCACTTATTATCCCTTACTTTTTTTCAACGACACCGGAAGCCATTGCATCAGTCTTGTAAGACTCGCGGCTATATTCTCAATAATTAAGTACCCAACCTTCGATTCGCTCTCATTTGAATAAATTTCTCCCAAATATTGCTACGTAGCAATATGCTTGTGATTTTGTCTATTCCTTTTTTTTTTCGGACTCTCTTTCGGTCGCCACGGTGGCGTAATGATTTTGCCGCTTGGCAGCTGACTCGAAGGTGGCAGAATCTAATCAGTGATCACGGCCGCGGCGGCCGAATTTTCGGGGTAACGAAAAAACGCCAGACCTCCGAAAAGCACGCAGCACTGCCACAGCGAAAGCTTGAACAGTGGCCTTTCACGGCCTTTTATAAACACTTTTTAGGCGACTGTTACGCCCCACTGCGCCATAAAAAACCATCATTTTTGTGTAGTAGGCCAGCATTCACTAGGGCGCCTCGAAGTACGCGCCCCCACGAGTGATGGAGCTGGCATCGAGGCACTGTATAGCATTCACTGTGCTATCCTTCACTGTGTTTAACTGTGATTATCAGTTAAACAGAATCTTTTTTCCAGCGATGTATCCTCTGTATATTCTATATACCCTACTTGGCATTTCACTAATTACTTCGAATTTCGTTTCGTGGCCCTGTTTGTGTTGCTTTAACTGTATGCTTTATATTGTCCGCGTTATGCATTTTCTGCGTGTATATTATTTTGCCCTTTCAGAATACTCTGTACCTCTGTCTCACACCTGCTATAGTCTCTGTTCGAGACTGCAGTATCAATAAATAAATAAATAAATAAATAAATAATAAAAAATTCTTCGTCATTTTTTTTTAAAGAAGCGTGGTATCCGCTACACGCGTGTTCGGAATTTTTGTGCAGTTTTTATGCAGTGACTGAAGACGACGAAGAACTATGCCTGAAGTGGGTATGTGCCACAGGTAATAGGTCATCGAGAAGTTTCTTTAATGGCTTGAAAGCATTGAACGCCCCACTCGTTACGCAATTCGCTTTGTGTGACGCCTGGCTGTTCCTTTTATGTTCTAAAACGCTGTATTACTCATATTAACGAGATTCCTTTCCCGACATCAAACCTGCCAAAGGCCAGTTTAGAAACGAGTTTCAAGCACTGCCGTAGCTTAGTTGTAGAATACTGGGCTGGCACGCAACGGACCCGGATTTGAATCCCATAAGTGTTTTCCATTTACCGTTTTTTTTTTCTTGCACGTCGAAGGACCCCAGGTAATCGAATTTCCGGAGCCCTCCTCTATACGGTGTCTCTTACAATCATATCGTGGTTTTTGGACGTAAAACTGGAACACTTATTGTTAAAATTATTCTGTCTTTTCATCCACTCACCCCTCTTCCCAGTGCCTGGTAGCAAACCAGAACTAACTGCCCCTCTTGCCTTTCCTGCTCCTCTCTCTCTCTCTCTCTCGCTGGAAGGAGCGTGTGGAAGAGGGCAGGGAAGCTCATCAAACGCAGCCACGGACTAAAATCTGCGCAGTGCCGGCATCAACGACAACAGCATTGGGTAAGTACATGGAAACCGCCGCACATCCCAAACGACGTGCGAGGACGGTTCGCGGCGCTGATGCAATTTACGCCACGATTCCGCAACGATTCCGGGGCAAGCCGAGCGCATAGACTGCGTGCCTCTAAATGAAGCGCGAAAAGGGGGCGCCGCTCGCGGTGGTCCAATGGTCCGGAAAGCCCCGAGAAAATCTACTGAAAATCGGCGCTGTGGTCAACCGATAAGAGAGGGAGAGTTCCGCGAAATGTTGGGGCGAAGGGGCGGGAAAGTGGGCTAGACTTTTCCCATGATGAGTATACACCGCCAATAACTTTCACGCTTCGACTGATGCTCCAGCAACCGAGAGTGCGGGTAAAAAAACGCAGGGCACACATGCAAATTGCGTTACACAGATTTGCGTAGCTCTGTAATAATGGCTCTACCATTCGCTGGAGAATGTATTCTTTATTTTTTTTTCTATCGTCCCGCCAGCACACACAGCTGAAACGAAGATTTCTTTCTTTTCTTTTTGTTTTTGTGTGCTAACAACTACGTATACGAGTTGACTGGTGCTACCGCAGGCGCCATCAGACTGAGAAGTTTTCGATTGCGAAAAATGACCAGGCCCCCCTTCCCCAAAACATCTACATAAAATAATGAAAATAACTCTCCTAGACACGTAAATTGAATTGATGTCAGAGGTGGCTCGTGAAAATAACCCGACTTCCCAAAACTGGTGAACACATCGATGCGCTCTTTCCCAGAGTGTATTTTTTACTAGTGTGCACTGGTTTGTCTGTTTACATATGCAAATATAAACAGAACTTCGAGACAACAGTGAAAAAGTTCACCTGAAATTTCCAACTGCAACAAACGACAACGAAGTCCCGAATGAGCAATACTACCCTCTCGTGTTTGCTCGGACTACTTCCGACAGCTTGACATGCTTACCTGACACACTCCGGACCACGGGGAGTCCCCAACCATGCCCACGGTCGCTCTGCTCCCATTAAAACTGTGCAGCGATGCGGCAACCCACAAACTACGATCGCGTCAAGGATTCCCGCACGCTTTACGCAGTAAGAACACTCCCGACGCTCTCACCGATGTATCGGCAATCGCTGGAATTCATTGGCGTGCCAATCATGCACGCTTATAACGTACACACAGCTTCGTGAACCCAGCTGCTCGTAAGTCGACGTCAAGTTTAGCTTCCGCAACACTGCGCGATATTCAAAATACAAGGTTTGCACCTCTCTTCCTACTGGGCGCGAGCCAACAAGAAGGAAGAGCGTAGCAACCATGCCAGACAAGCCTCACTGGAAAGTGGCATCAGGACCACCGACAGCCTGATGAAACGCCTGCCGTTTTCTCAGCGCTGTTTGTGGGCTCGCGCGTGCAAGCTCATCCGTTTCTGGCCCAGCCAACGTATTAAATAGAGTAGCAACCGAGGTAAAGTTTGCAAACATTGACCGAATGAGTGGCACAACTGCACTCACGTAAAACGGGAATAGCATTGACTCTTCAGCGCTTCGCTGCGTCTCTCAGAATCATGTGGCGGTTTTGGGACGTTAAACCCCACATATCAATCAATCGACGATTCGCTGGTTTTGTTATTACACAGGTAGGCGGGTCACAAATCATGAGTCGAAGTCACGAAGTATTTAATTCGTAAGTTTAAGTTGATATTATCTGTCCGAATTCGCTAAAGATACGTCCGGCGTCAGTATTGTCTGCATGGAAGCTCGTCTTGCCAAGAATCCCAGAGTAAGATGTCTCTCCGAATTCGAGTTCGTGTGTTATAAGATATTGTGCCAGCGTCACTAGCGAACAAAATTGTTGACACCAAGGCAGTGACACAGTGGTATCTTGCTATCGACAACTTTGAAATACATCCCTGCTAAAATATCGGTGTAGTCTTGAGTAGAAAACGAGCACTGGTGTAGCTAGGCGGGGGGGGGGGGGGGTCATATTGCATGAGTGTAATAATACATACATACAAGCATACGATGAAACAATACAAAAGCGAATGCAACCCCTCCCGCAACCCCATCCCCGTCCTACCACAAAAAGTGTCTGGTTACGCCCCCAGCAGGCAGGCATCGAGGTAGCGACGCCACACTGTCTGGTAGAAGCATGGAGGAAGGAAAAAAAATAGGGAGCATGACGCCACATAGGCAACCTTTGGAAGCCACCACGGAGGAAGGAAACAACTTCAAGCTACCCTGTTTTGAATCCAGCAGTGTCGGCCCAACACGTGACCATTTGCGTCAAGATCACGCTAGCAACGAGACTTGCCGAGACTCCGAATTGTGGTGCCCGCTAGCTTTAATTCGAAACGCGCTTGTTCGGCGCAGCCCTGTCGGCTCACGCAGGACCTTCGAGATAGGAACGTCACCGAGAGTATTAAAACGTACCGCACGGTCTGACGTTTTGATCACGTGTTGGGCCCACACTCTGGGCTTCGCTCGTGCGACGTAATGCTTCCTCCATTTTCGTTTCCTTTCTTCCATGGCTAGCAATAAAAAAAGCAACGCGTCACGCGAGAAACCATCTCCATCATTACGGCCTCCTTTGCTCGCCGAACACCGGCAGCCGCAGATACGGGAGTGCGAATGCGGCGCCGTAGAGTCTTGCGCAACGGTGCTGAAGGCGGCTCCCTCGAACACGCCACCGCGACCATCTAAGCAACAACCGAGCGGTAACAGGCGTCGCTTCAAAGGGAGGCCCGTGCTGTACGGCTTCGCCGTTTTTTCCCACGCTCACACTAATAGAGGGACGCACGCTTGGGACTGCGGCCCGTCGGCGCCCGTATAATTAATCTCGGACTATTTTAATACGTGCCCGTGGTAGTCCTCCTCCACCCCACTCTCCCTCCAATTAAGAGAGGGCCGCTTGTGGCTCCCACCCAGCCGCCTCTGTCAGCGCTGCTATCGAGCGGCACCGGCTCGAACGAACCACACGTGGTCCAAACGCTTCCACGTCCGTCTTTTGCTTCTACTTTCCTAACCCCAAGTTTTATTATTCTTTATTTTTTTTCAACCTAACTTATTTTCTCTCTTTCCTCTGTTTTCACTTCATTCTATATATTCTAGTTCACCCCCTTTTTTTATTGTAATCCTTTTTTTTTACTGTGTTGCTTAGAAAGATATTGGTAGCATACCTGTGTGCTGGATACCCACGCGTATATCTATCTCAGTATTAATTCGCACCACACGGTTCAAATTAGTGAGATTTAAAAACTACACCTTCTCCCACTAAAGAGAGCCTTCGCAACAGCGCTCGGGTCGACTTAAAGTTCCCTTCATCAAGGGCAACTTGCCCGATGTTAAGGCGTCCTTGCAAGTGGAGCACACCATGAATTCACTCTGTTGCTGTTAGTCGTCAAAAACTCTCGTTGGAGCTCGCCACGCGAGATCATCACCACGCCACGCGGTAGCACGTGGTTTCAACGCGCGTCTGTAGGACCTCATTCCCCGACGCTATCATGGGATTGCACAGACAGTGTAAGGCGGGGAGACCACAGCCACTTACGTATATCCTAACGCGCTAGCGCGGGCTAGCGCGCTATGACTAGGGTACAGCCAGGGAGGATTTAAAAAGAAAATGCTGGAGTGGAAATGACTGCCCAGGAGTGAAGCCGTTCCACTGGCAAGATGGCGGCTGTGGTGGCCATCTTACTAGGGGCATAAAAATTATCACCATTCAGCGAATAAAAACGAAGCGTTTCCCTCGCACGCCCAACAAGTTTAATGTGGGAACTTTTTCTGGTCACGTAGTGCTCCAAGTGCGTCTTACAGTTACTAGTTTTCCTTAGTGAGCCTCTAATTGGAGGCAAAGCTCTTTGAAGAGTAAGTCATCTATACTCGTTTCTGTGCGGTATTTTGTCGGGAACAACTATCTTTTAACATAAAACTAACGTTTCATTCACATAACATATCAAGGAGGAGGAGGAGGAGGACGGGAAGAAATGAAAGGCAGGGAGGTCAACCAGACGCACGTCCGGTTTCCTACCCTGCACTGGGGGAAGGGGTGAGGAGATTAAAGGAGAAGAGAGAGAGAAGTGAAGGACAACGTGTGTGTAGATGTGACCTTGTCCATTGCACGCTTATAAGCGGTCGCGTAGTCCGGTCGTCTTTAGAAAACTTAGCAATGCCCGCGTCGCTTTGCTGGCCAGCGACGTGTAGAGCCATGAGCCAAGTATCTTCTCTTCGGAAAAAGGTCTACTGTCTAGTGTCTCTAACGTTTCGCGTAGCAAGTTGCGTTCGCTCGGAAAACATAACTTATCAATGTCACTTGATCTTTAAGTAGGCACCATCAGAAAAGAGCATGTTTCCGCCATCTTGGCAGTGGCAAAAGACGGCTTCACTTCTGCTGGCAAGGCATTGCTGGAGCTTCCACTCCAGCAATTTTTCTTTAAGCCCCCTGGGGTACAACCAGAGTGGGATACAACGCGTTGGCTCATCGCACGTCTACAGAATCTCGTTCACCATCGCCATCACGTGATTGCTGGGAGCGAGAGTAGAATGGAGAGGCCCCGTCGTCTTACCAGGCCCCTTGCACAGGTCGGAACGCGCTAGCACGTTGTGACAGTCGTTGGGCCAGCTGTTGCGCGTGTGCAGTGAGGGTGGTTACGCACACTGGATTGAGCTTCGCCACAAGCTACTTGTCATATAGAAAAGACCTGTAGCATAGGTTTTAAAATACATACATACCGCATCTGCCTGAGTATGATATTGAAAAGATAACCTGTAACAGGAATCAACAAATACATCAGCACGCACGCACGCATGCACACACGCACATACATATACTCACTCAATCACTCAGTCACTCACTCACCAACTCACTCACTCACTGAAACATACGACCACAGTAAAATATTGGTTGGCGAAAGAATGGCTCAATCAACGCATGCACAAACCGTCGTTTCTGGAGTCGCAATGGCTGTCCACGTTTCACAAAAAAAATGAAAAATGATGAAAAAAAAGAACAATACAATATGGCTTGGTATTTGAAAAACAAATGCAATCACTATAGGTGAAATATTTGGGTCTTCTGCGCGAAGTATAACTAGAGCACCTGAATATACATAATGACGCATACCTTCGGTACACGCCATGTACGGTACATCACGTATAAGGCTTCGTGATTGCGGTAGCACTTTGCATATTCTGTCGCTGCCGATGACCTTCGCAAAATTTGCGCGTCCGGCGTCTCTCTAATAGCCCTCAGCACACCGCAAACGAGCCTGATCCAGTGAGCCAAGACGTCTACGCGCGCCCGTAGACTCACACTCGCAAGTCACACAAGCAATACAGCGCAGTAACAATGTGCTGCGTAGGTGAGTATTGAGACATCTCGCCAAACATCGACTGGCGGACCCACTCAATATGGAAACGTGGAGTAGGCGGGCGTGACGCGATACCAACCCACGACTGTGGCACCGCGAGAACGGACAAGCGCCAACGCCGCCCCGCACTGCTCCGAGGCTCTGACGTCACACACGGACTCCCGATGACACCACGTGACTGTGACATCACGCGGCCTCTTAGAGATTATCAAACCGGCTCTGTCGACGCTAAACGCGACGAGCGCGATCGGCGACCAGGTAGCTACAACGACGAGTCGGTCGCGTTGTCTCTGCTTTCGTCAGCCACTACGTAGGCGGGAGAGAGTCACGCGTTTGCGGAAACAGAGCATAGAGTTTCTCAAAATTAACTAGAGGGCACTCTCGTTCAGCGACAATGGGAATGATGGCTAGTACACACATTTGCCCAGTCTTTGTACTTGGCGGGCGGCGAATCGTACTTGCGGCTCCGTTTATTGCTGTGTTTCGGTTTTGTTTTGAAAGAAAGATTCAACCCTTTTTGAACTTCGTGGGCCAATTTGGAAAGTAAGTCTTAAAAAATAAAATGGTGAAGCGCAACCGCTGAACATTTGCTAACACTTGTTTCGTAAGAAAACAGCTCCAAGCCACACGAACACACACGGAGCCAAAGGCAGGCCAGAAGTACGAAGTTTAGACAAATGTGTGTATTACCCATCATTCCCATGCTCGCTGAAGCGCCGTGCGTTGTAGCCCCCATAGACACTAGCGCCAGAGTTCCCTCTAGTAAGTATTGTGGGAAACTCTATGAAACAGGGAGCCTTTGCCGGAATGCGTGCGAAGCGGTTAGCCAGCGTGACGTCGTCGGAACCGCTGAGCGTTCTCGAAATAGACGTGAGGCCAGCTCACGAGAATCGCATGCCGCGCGACATATAGGCTCTCGCATTCGATGAACGGAGCCATTCATCTCAAGTACGCCACTTTGAAAAAAAAAAGAAATAGTGAGAGAGGAGACTAGACGAGGCTGCGTTGCCGGGTATCAAATCCAAGTTTCTACAAACATAAGTCTACTCAGACATTTTCGCCACTGTGCGCATGCTGTGGTGAACTGGAAAACAACAGGTCATTTCTTTTTGACCTGCAGGTGGTTTACTACAATACGAAAAATACGTTTCGAAATATCTTTACGTGGTATTGGAATGGATTTAACCATGCCTGTCATTTTGTCTTTTGGAGCCTCTATTTTTGGGTTCTCCGATGCGAAGGTATATGCGAGGCTGTCAAGGAGTATATCAATGAAACTAATCGGTTGACGAACTAATCGGTGTTAGTATCCCTACGAGTCTACAACAATGTGTACATATAAAAATAGGGGGGAGGGGCGCTCTAGCTTAATTTACAATTTTTTCGAATAGATATATGTATTAGATGAAGCAACATCGTTTCCAAGGTAATCTGCAATCTTTCTAATATATTATCCCCATTATTCTAAAACTTCACACCATTCATTAAACCACTCAATTCTTGGTCAATCTCCCACAGTAGGTATGCGCCACAGTTAACAGCTGAACCAGAACAAAAATAGATGGCAAAAATACAAAGCTGTAGTTTCGCGAGTAGCAGACGAGTTAATAAAATCCGCAAAATATTTCGTCTCTCGATCGCTAAACTTTCTCGCTAATTAAATAATCTAAAGCTGTGGGTATATTGGTACACACTATTGTTTCTCGTATTATTTTTATTTAGTAATAAACGAACTATGCAAACTAAAATGAGAGTAAGTGGTCAATTCGCGACAAAAACGTACTTATTTTTCTCCTTCCACACCCAATGTTTCATACCCAGTAGCATTAATGAAAATCAGCCTGGCAAGGGCACCGATATTACTCTAGCGACTGTCTTAAGTATTCTAAATATTCGCCATTCCGGCTCAGAAAACAACGCGGACAAATAATATGAGGGCGATAGCGCGCTATGTAAAAAGAAATAACGAAAAAAAATAGACAAAGCCGACATCATACCGAAAAAACGTAGGCCTGCTAACGTTTCGAAATTCTATACGCATGTTAGCACAACGACAAGAAAGCTAGTTTCTTGGTTCTTTTTAGAAGAAAAACATTTCCTTCTTTGCCCCTTTTGGTGCAGATATTTTGAAAACACCGATATAACTACAATAGCTGTCTTAATCTGTACACAGCAAAGACGGTTCGCGAAGTTCCGACGCTAAGCTCGCTATTGTTCTAAAATTCAATTATTTTGTTGCAGTTTACAACTTCAACGGTCTTAAGAAATCTATATTCTGACACAACCAGCGCGGTAATCGACGTAATTGACAACACTTTTGTCTCGCAGCAGGAACAATTTTGGATGCAATGATAACGTGTCCGGAAAGTTCTTTATAAAATAGTCTGGTGCGGCAGCGTTGTAGGCAGAGCACCATAATTAAAAGATATTAAAGTAAAGAGTGTACCTAGTGTTGATGGGGACGCATCGCTTGCATCACTGAATGCGATTAAAGCGAAGGCCTTTGAAAGACAAGTGTGAATACATTTGGTCACCCAGCAACCACCCTTTACGCTCATTAGCAGGACAAACAGCACCGACCACTATTCAGTCCAATAATTGTGTTCGAATCAATAATAATAATAATAATAATAATAATAATAATAATAATAATAATAATAATAATAATAATAATAATAATAATAATAATAATAATAACGATGATGACGACGACGACGACGACGATGATTTGGTTGGTGCTTTACGTCACTGAACCACGATATGATTATCAGAAGCTCCATAGTGGGGGGCCTCCGTAAATTTGGGCTATATGGTGTTTTTCAAGTGAACTTACGTAAAGAGAGGTGGGCTTGCACTATTTCATCATCATCATCATCAGCCTGACTACGTCCACTGCAGGACAAAGGCCTCTCCCATGTTCCGCCAGTTAACCCGGTCCTGTGCTTGCTGCTGCCAATTTATACCCGCAAACTTCTTAATCTCGTCTGCCCACCTAACCTTCTGTCTCCCCCTAACCCGCTTCCCTTCTCTGGGAATCCAGTTAGTTACCCTTAATTGGATAAACTTTTATTTATTGTATTGGATAAACTTTTATTAGTTACCCTTAATGACCAGCGGTTATCCTGTCTACGCGCTACATGCCCGGCCCATGTCCATTTCCTCTTCTTTATTTCAACTATGATATCCTTAACCCCCGTTTGTCCCCTAATCCACTCTGCTCTCTTCTTGTCTCTTAAGGTCCACTATTTCGCCTCCGTCTAAATGTGGCCACGCCGAGTTCCTTCAATGACATGTTTTAGGGCACGCAAGCGCCAACTGGTGCATTTCATCTGACTTAAGCTTGAACCGAATTAGTTTGGGCAGTGTAGCAGCGGTCATAAGGCAGATCGCGATCAAAAAAAAACGATCCAGATCGCCCTGATTGCGATTAAAAGTGCCCGCTTGACACCGGTATAACTCCCTTGACGTGGTTCGATGCTCGACCATGAATACCCAGAGCAATCACACATCGTCCCAAGTACACGTGTGTATTCACATCTCTCCCACACCGAAATGCAGTCGTTCTTATCTGAAATCGAACCCGCGTCCTTGAGCTTAGCAGTTCAGCATATCAGTCGCCAATATATACCACAGTGGGTCGCCCCTGTCGCACCAGCCTCAAATTACGTCCATTACTTGTAATGTAACTATACGCAGTTACTTGCTTGTAACTATACGCAGTTTCCACTATCTATCTTTGTCTTGTATGTGCTTGAATTCTTATACATTTTTAGTTGACTTATGTTGCCTTCCTGATTTGCGCATCTGATACTTGTTTCTTTATTTTGTCTTTTTTTCTTGTGTGTTATATATGTTGTACCCACCCCCTCTGTAATGCCCTACGGGCCCTGAGGGTATTCTAATAAATAAATAAATAAATTACCGCGCATGCTTTGTCATGCACGTTAAACGTCTCCACGGTTGGTCACACGTCGAACTGTTCGTACCAGACACGTCACGGCGGCGTGCACTAGTGCGGCCACGCCCCTTACGTAAGCGCTGACGAGGCCGTCGCCGCGAACTCGACGTTCTCTCCGTCGCGTTCCAGTCTGAAGAGGCGGCAAGGTGACCGCACGCTCGAGTGCGCGCGGGCGTCGGTCAACCTCGACGCGTCCCACGCTAACGAGACTCTGGAATGATTGCCTTCAAATCGGTGCACGTGGCCGACACAGTGACTAATCGCTACGTCATCGCGTTTCCTAGAAGGTCACGAGTCATGGAGGGGTTTTGCTAAGTAACGCAGGTTATGCAGAGCAATCGTGCGAATTGTGACAGAAGGATACAAACTAGCGAAGGAGTACACGAGTAGCGTGTAGCACGGCATATGCTCAGGGGTGCGGCGACGCTTGTTATTTAAATAATAACGTTACATACAGGCCTCGTTAGCTTATCGGCTTACTCCTATACACTTGTACCTGCTTCTCAGCCCAAGGCAGCCGGATTCTGATGAAGGCGGCAAGCAAAAGCATCCGGGTGCGTAGTTTTAGGCGCAAGTTGAGAGAACCTTAAGTGGTGAACACCATATTACGCCTAACGAGAAAGAACGTGAGCTCGGGCCTGTTGGTACTTCATATTAACACATGCAGCACACACAGGGCAAAAGCGACAGCGGGGACACACGGAGCTGAGTCCATGTGGTAACTCAGTTCATTGATCCTTCTGTGCGCTACATGTGTGAATTATATTATACGGCGTGGCTCATAGTCACATCGAGGTTTCGATACGTCAAAGCCTAGCGATAAAGAGAGAGAGAGAGAGAAAGTAACAACAAAAACTCATTTTCTAGCATCCCTTTCTCGGGAAGAGAGCTCGCGTAGGCTGAGCGGACATGCCAATAATCGGAAAAGAGGCTGAACAATAGTCGGTTTATTGAATAAATAAGACGCTCTAAGACGCACACAAACGTTTGCTTATCGCTATACGAGAGAGAACGGTGAAATAAAGAAAAGGTATAGGAATGGTAAAGCGGAAAATGGGTTTGCTATACCTTACCTTGCGCTGGAAGCGACTATATAAATAATAGAAACGGAGCACGCACACGCACACAGTTGCTCCTGTTTGTAGCACAAGATGATGCTTATCAGTAAGTACTATAGTCGTTCATCTCGAATACGACGTATCTATAGTTGAGTGAAACGCATCAAGGTATACATTAAGCTAAAGGTGTCGTTGCACGCTTCACTTAATTGCAGCGTACGCAAAGTAATTTTCACAGCTGTACGCATATTCACCGTGCGCCCAACTAAAAGTGTCTAATAACTACAAACGCACATACGTATAGCCCATTCTTGCTACGTCGAAAAAATTGTTTGGCATTCCAAAATGATTTTATTGCGTAAATACTAGAGAACGAAGCGGAGCATCAGCACGCTTGTTAGGTTAGTAGAAACGGGGCTACACAGAAGCCCATAAAAGTAACATATGTGCTAGGCTAAAATACTACTACTACTACTATTACTACTACTACTGTACTACTACTACTACTACCAATAATAATAATAATAATAATAATAATAATAATAATAATAATAATAATAATAATAATAATAATAATAATAATAATAATAATAATAATAATAATAATAATAACAACAATAATAATAATAATAATAATAATAATAATTTCTTAATGTTCAACGCCTGAACACAATGATGTGATTATGAGGGACGCTGTAGTGGAGAGCTCTGGAAATTTCAACCATCTGGTGTTTTTGCACATGAACCTAAATTTGAGTACTAGAGCCTCGAGCATTTGATTTTGCTTCGACCGAAATGCGGCCATCGCGGCCGGTATCCGATCCCGCGCCCTTCCTTTCATCAGTGAAGCACCCCGACCACTATAGACCACCGTGGCGGATTCAAAATGACACCATCCGTAGTAAATTTTAAAATAATCAACATGAAATTTGACAGAAAAAAAAGCTTCCTTCGTGTATAAGGCGGTGCCCAAATCTGTTCCGAATTACGAACGTTGCATAAGCGTTACTCGAGCTATACCCGCTCGAAATTTTCGAGCTACGTCCGTTCGAAATTCATCATCTCGGGCGACCTAATTAACGTCCTCCGCAAACCCCACCGCAGAGGAGCCATCCGGCCTCATCAGCGAGAAGCCGCGTCGGCCTCCGCCGTATAGCCGCAACGGGGTCGATATGTCATATAATCTCAGTAGGGCTGCTGCAACTTCATATATATGCTCTGCGCAAGAGGTTTGCCGCGATCCACTCATCTGGAAAGCAGATACCACACCGATTGCAGAGTGGCCAGTCAACTCGTTATGCTGGCGGACACTTTTTGCGCAACACCTGTCGACATTCGGTTAGCGCTCTTCCTGCATTCTACGTGTGCGCTTGTGGGGAGATTTGGATAACCACCGTCTTGTCGGCGGTAAGCGTGTTATAATGGCTGATAGGCTTTTTTGTTGTTGTTCATAACTTGCTTAACTTCGCCTTGGCATTGCGGCAGCATTTTGAAGATTGTACTTGGTTCCACTGTTGTTAGCCGCCTTAAAAGATAGCACGTGCTATCTTCCTGCTTAACATGATAACGGTTCAAAGGGAATTGATTGGTAGGCGGGGTACTTGGTGAAACACAAACTAATTAAACCAACAAAAATGAAACCAGCGAAGTTATAGGGGACGAACGTTATTTTTAGCTTTTAACTGTGTAGTGAACTAATCCTGCGAGTGTTAGCCAGCGCCGCTCACAGCCATGGCGGCGAGTGCAGGACACTTTCTTCTGCCAGCATCTTGCCAGAATTTTTACCGGTGTTTCATTTACGAGCGAGAGTGTGTTAAGCCAACAGTACAAGAAAAACAGGTAAAAATCATATAAGCCACCCCACAGCTTCACTTAGCGGAAGTGCAAATATGTATCTCAATAACAAGTTTCGATGTTCTGTTTCGGCTGTCGATATATATGGCACGCTGTGGTTCTTCGTTGCGTGTACAGTCTCGTGTGATAGTAATATCAAGCTTTAGCTAATACTTAGAAGAGCTAAACAGAAAAAGACAAGCAGAAAAACCAGTCCTACCAAACAATCAGGGCCGTGTTTTGCCTCGTTTTGGTGTAAATACGATGTTAATAATTGCGCATTGTATCAGCTGACGTGGTCGAAAATATGGGAATCTCGCAGGGAGGCTTTTACGTTTAGCCGTCGTCGCTCTTCCTTTCCTGTTTCTTACGAATAAAGCGACATCGGACATTACACTCGGCGTCTTTTCTCGTGCAAACTTTTTTTTTCGTGTGCTGTCCAGCTTTTCTTTTGGAAGAGCAGTGACATAATGAATGAAAACAAATCATCCTTCAGTGAGAGCATACTGGTCTCCATTGTAAGCAATATTCACCAATCGCTGTTTTCTTACGACTTACAGTCGAATAACTATAATCACACCGCCTCTTATCAACATTAAGCGCGGGTCGTCAGCCTCCATTTCCTACAGCACTTTCGTTATCAAGCTCGCGACATCAAAGTTATTATAACAGGCAAGAGAACTTTGTCTTTTAGTTCTCATAAATATCGTGTCTAACAACCATAAACGAGCCCTTAAGTTACACTTCTTTCCTTCGCCCTACCAAAGCAACAAATTGATGCTAGCTTCCACTGTAAGGGAGGAGAAGGGACCTTATACCTACATGTGCCTCTTTTTGAATGGTCCTCGATTGGCACCTATATTACAATGAAGATGCAAGTTTACTCTTTTTTAGGGGCGAAGCTCCTTAAAGCGGCCCCCGTTCGCCCCTCGTCGTAGTTTTAGTGCATAACCAGTCTTACGTTTTGACCTGCAAGTTGGTGCCGGTGGGAGATTTTTCCTGTGCGTTGGTGAACAATAAAAAGATTCGCAGCGTGCGCGTTAACTAAAAGCCGAATTTTCCAGTCTCTCATTCCCCATAAGCAGCCATTGGCACGTACATTGAGCACTATCTGACAAGAAAGGATTGCTACGTTATACTCGCTGGGCGTAACCTCCTTGGTTTTAGAAAGGTTTAGCGAGCGTTGGGCCACAGTGCCATGAATACAGTGAACTGGTATATACCATGAACTCGAGGTGGTTAAAGGTGGGAAGTATACAGGAAGCGCAAGCCGTAAAAAGTGTGCGTGTGCCACCTCTCGTTTAGTCCTAGGAATGTTCGCTGGACGGCGGTGCTTCTATATGCGGAATATATGATGAAAAGATGCGAGATGGTGGTACTTTGAGTGTTGACTAGATGGACGAACGGACACACAGACAGATGCATGGACGGACGCACGGATGGCTGCACGGACGGATGAACGCATGGACGAATGGACGCATAGATGGACGCAGGGGCGGGTGCATGGACGAACGCAGGGACGGACGTATGGACGGCTGTGCGGACACACGAGCTTCTGTATGGGCAATATATGATGAAAAGATGCGAGATGGTGGTATTTGGAGTGTTGAATAGATGGACGAACGGAGGCACAGACAGATGCATTGATGGACGCATAAACGGACGCAAGGGCGGATGCATGGACGAACGCAGGTACAGACGCACGCACGGGCGGGCGGATGGACGCATGGACGGTCACACAGACAGACTCAAGGACGGACAGATCTTCACCCCACTCTCTATCATTGACCCCGTGTATATGCTGCCATTTTTTATTGTGTAGTCGAGTCACCCACGGTTCAGTGAAAAGGGCATAATGATCTGCAAAAGGTCGTTTCCATCATCCCTACCAAGATAGCGAAGAGCATTGAGGAAGTAAATGTAGCCGACTGCGGCTGTACTGCCAATACGGCTCCAATTCTAGGCGCAGACTGCGACTATGTTTATGTCGCTAAGAGCGGTAAGTTTGAAAGGCAACATGAATGACGCCAGGAAGAATAACGCAGTATCTAACGCGATTACGGAACACGAGGCTACATCTAATCACAACATTGACGGGGCAAAGACAACCGTACTCGCAAAAGGAAAGAAACTGGTGTTTGCACCGATATCTGGAATTCCTTCCTATCCAGACTACGAAAAAAAATGTTGAACAGGAATTATGTTACTCTGTCACCAGCACACGCCAGGTGTCTCAGCAGCATTCTAAAATGAACATATGCCTGCTTCGCTGAGCCTCTTTAGTGTGAACAATGGCATATCGTATGGTGGCCGAAACGTCATTTTAATGCTCTAAACTTTACATTTCAGTCGGCGTTCTATTTCATTTGTTCTTTATGGCTCCTATACAACTCATATGGCTGCCAAGTTGAGAGGACAGAGGGCCCATTCCTGAATCGAGAACACCAGTCGTATTTAATATTAGGTGCAACTGGGAGAGGTCAACGCGGAAATCTCCTCCTCCGGCCGGTGTCATAATGTGAACCAGATATCAAAACTGCAGAACCGGGGCAGCCCTGTTTAATGTGAAACACAACGCGGGTGCTGTGTTGTGTGGACTGATTCGTGTCCCGTACCTGCGCTGTTTAGACTGCTATGAAACAAGCATGTTGTGGAGCGTGCGCGTAAACATGTTCATCAGCAGAAACGTGGGTTCCTGAGGGCTATGGCTGTCATACATCCACGCAGAGTGTTTCTGAAAAAGTTGTTCAACACGGAGTGTCACTGGAGCGAACGTTTTGACAGGCGTACTTGTTTTGTTCAAGGTCACGATATGTGCCGCCAAGAAAAAGACAAGTAATCTTGCCGGAAGGCTGGTTCCACCGACACCCCGCGTTGAAGAATTTTTCATCTCTTCATCCTTCTATTATCGTCTCAACTATAGTACTTATTTTGGTTATGTTGAATGTTGTAGCTTTTTTTTTCGCAACCTCATGGCCTTCCACACAGAGGTAGAACACAGAGTAGACGCCAGAACTTCCCAATATTGTGCAAGAGTAATGCGTAGATAACGAAGGCAGGGTTACTTTACTTCTGTAAAAAATGTATACTACTTCTGTGCAGGATATACTTGTACACGCCGCGACGCGTTCAGATTCACAAGACACGGTTAAAATTGACCAAACTTTTCCATGTACACACGAAATGTAACAAACGTTATTCAATAGTATCCCCGTAGAATGCCCTCAAATGAACAGGTATCACACATTTCAATGATGCTGCGATACGTATACTAACATAGCGAAAAACTTTGCAAAGGCATGTAAGAAGATACATGTCCAAAACCTATTTGCAGCGAGTGTAGCCGTCGAGATAAGAATAATTTCGCACTTACGAAAAAAAAAACTATATACGCACCAACACGTAGGTGCGACAAACAGGCGAGCCCCTTATAAAAAACTGATCGAGTGCGGCTTGACATAAAGTTTGTATCGCGTATGCTGCAAAACGAACGATGCCTGTTTCAGCACCCACTCTGTCAACAAAGAACGAGCAGAGGAAGATATTGTTTGCGCTCCCGGCGGAATTCCATCTCCCGGCACGGAGAGATGCGGGCTGTATCGCGCGCATGCGCAAACGAGGACAAGCGTGTGATGTGTATGCCCCGTTTTTTACCATGTCTCCGGCGCAGCGTTGACAGGAATGCGGGCTGCAAGCCTCGATCGCATCGAGCGCGACAGTTCTCGTGTACGACGGGAAAGTCCGAAGTTTTCAAAACTGAGAGCATGCAAACAGTCCCGATATATCGAAAAGAATCCTTGTATATAAAGCATACAGAAGAATGCGCAGCGTGCCGTAGAGATTGTCAGTATGAGAACCTTTCTGAAATATGAAATCGACTGTTTTCCCGTTCAAACTACTATGAATTGAGGTTCGCGATGATACCAGTGGCGGGCCCGCAGGCCTGTGAAGCGTTTGGATTTTGCGAATATTTTCACTTGCTTAGTTTTAATCTGAAATCTCTTTGTTCGTCTAAGTTTGTTTGTCTATCAGTATTTGCGGGATACAGTGTCTTTGTGAATGCTTTTTTTCACAGGCTAACCCCTAGATGTTTGCACACCAGATTTTTTTTATATATCCCGAAAAGATTTCGTGTAATAACACTGTGTATGCAGCAGGAATAGGTGCATTCATTGCCCAACGAATACACAGGCACAAGTGTTTATGGACCCGCCTCGGTGATGTAGTAGTTGTGGAACTCGACTGCTGAACCGCAGGTCGCAGGATCGAGTCCTGGCCGCGGCGACTGCATTTTCGCTGGAAGCGAAAATTATCGAAGTCCATGTGCTTAGATCTAGGTGCATGTTAAAAAATCCCAAATGGCCGAAATTTCCGAAGCCCTTCGCAAGGGCATCTCTCATAATCATAACGTGGTTATCAGTTATGTACAAGTGCTTACGCATGAGGAAAATCCAACGAGTCGTGTACGGTAGTTTGCACTGTCGTCATAGTGACCACTATGCTGAGGTGTCAGCACGTCGAAAAGCTGCATACTCAATCAACGTCACAACACTCCAGCCCGTGATACAAAGCAATAGTTTTGGAAAAAAAAAAAACAACGGCCACCCGGCTAGTGCAAAACGATGCACATGTGATCATAGAGTTTTCTAAAATTAACCAGAGGGGACTCTGGCGCTACGATCGTTCAACGACCATGGGAATGATGAGCAGTACACACATTCGCCCAGTCTTCATACTTGCGGGTGGCGAATCGTACTTGCGGCTTCGTTTATTGCTGTGTTTCGGTTTTGTTTTGAAAGAAAGATTCAACCCTTTTGAACTTCGTGACCCGATTTGGAAAGGCAAGTTTAAGAGAATAAGATGGTGGAGCGCAACTGCTGAACATTTGCTAATATTTGTTTCGTAAAAAAAAAACAGTCCCAAGCCACACGAACACACACGGAGCCAAAAGCAGGCCAGAAGTACGAATATTAGACAAATGTGTGTACTACCCATTGTTCCCATGCTCGCTGAAGCGCCGTGTGTTGCAGCTCCCGTAGACACTAGCGCCAGAGTTCCTTCTAGTGTATATTAGGAAACTCTATGCATGTGATGGTACTGTGAACTGACGTCAACGCGGCCGCCATTTTTAAGTACTAGCAAGGGCGGAAGCTACTTCGATGATGGCACATACGTGCAGCCCATCTACAAACAGTCGACGCGCTTGAACTACATGAGTGGCTGATGTCGCAAACCTCTTCGCGTGTAAGTTCAGGCAGACAATGGTTGGTTGTCTTCGCTAATAATGCGCCAGACGTCATGAGTGGGCAGCAATTTCCTATGAGGAGTCATTCTGCTCGTGCTCCTGTTTGCATCTTTGACTACGAAAACAGCTTGGACTTGTTGGTACACAACGACGCTGCAATAGCGGAAAGGTAGCATAACGACAGTGGAGGTTAGACAAGGCAAGGGTTATAACTTTGAAAATTTATTTGAAGCAAGAACAAATATACAGGCATGAATTGGTAATGGGCGCACACGCCACAAAATAGTGAAGATTCAGGAAATACCTTAATTTTAAACGCAAGCAATTTACTCGAAACCCATCCAATTAAAAGAAAGTGCAATTAGCGAAAATTATGACTGACGCAAGACAAGACAGACTATAGGACAACCTTCATTCACCATAATTTCACTTACTATAATGCTGAACTGCAAAGTTTAGTGGGATTGAGCATTAACGAACACATGCTGAATACACGCTTTAGTAATTCCAGGCTAAAGGTAACGTCCACTGGCGTAGCCTAATGAAACAGGGGAGGTGTGTGTGGGGGGAGGGGGGGTGTCAAGTATAGCAATCTTTCAATTTCGGATGTGTATAGATACACACAGGCCTACAAACGCACACACGAACATACAAAAAGTATAATTGACCACCCCTCCCTGAAGAAGAAAGTTTCCGGCAACGCTCTCCTGTTGTTCATTTTTTTACAACACACTGTAACTTTGGCTGAGCTGCGTGCTACTAAAAGAACAACGCGAAGTTGGCTGTTTGCGCATTGCTGCACTGTAACGGGTGCCGCCACGTCAGCTACATACATGCATAAATGCTGACACGCAATGCCGCCGCTTGTTCAGTCTGCGCACGCCTCAGTGCGTGAGCAAATTGCGGCGGGTCGAGCACACTCACCGATAATGTGAAAGCAAAAAAAAAAGGAATAGCTCAGCGGCTTCTCGGTGAATAGAAATTTACCGCCGCTTGATTTTCAAGCCGACCTCGAGTTTTTGTTCTATTTAGGCAAACCTTCTTTCTTTTTTATTTGTGGACACAAGAATCGTATTCATCTTTACCATACGCTCAATAGAAATGCCGACTTGAAGTCGGCAGCACAAGGATTCTCACTCGCGCAAGACAATTGTCTTTACACAATTCTGTGATTTTTTAATGCAATTACCGTGCTCCGGCTAACTAAGGCCCTTTATCTTTCTATTACCGTCTGCGTTCAGCGATCTCTCCAAAAAGACAGTGTTCGTTGCGTCACGAGGTCACAAGTGTGAACGAAAAGAAAATAAAGGAATATTTCAGGACTTACGAAAGAAAAGGCTCCTAGTACGGATAGCCACGAAGCAAGCAGGTTGATGCGATTCGTCGAGACAAAGCAAACACGCCGTCACTCGCATACCACGTTCGGTTTCGAGTTTTATGTATTAACGTAACATATGGTGCAGCAATGCATAAAAGGTGCCTGGCGTGACGTGCACACTTCCCCCCCCCCCCCCCCACACACACACTGCCTGTCATTTTCGCCTAGAGTGTGCGTTGCGAAACGGTTACAACGAAAGTGACGCAGGGTCGGATCGCGTTGGAGTGGCGCTGGTAACAAATGGAACCGCTCTAGCCCCGCGCAAATGACGTCCCTTGCAGTGGACAAAAGTATTGCACACCACATCGTGTTCTCCGCGTGCTGCCATAGCCTTTGCATCTATCTTGCTTGGAAAAAAAGAAAGAAAGAAAGAAAAAAAGAAAGAAAGAAAGAAAAAAAAGAAAGAAAGAAAGAAAGAAAGAAAGAAAGAAAGAAAGAAAGAAAGAAAGAAAGAAAGAAAGAAAGAAAGAAAGAAAGAAAGAAAGAAAGAAAGAAAGAAAGAAAGAAAGAAAGAAAGAAAGAAAGAAAGAAATGTCACTACGAACATCACCGAATCCTTTCGGCAATGGTGAAATTGTGCTGTCATTCCGTGCGAGCAATGTGGGTATTGGTTTTTCGCCATGCGAAGCAATATGTGACTCGAGAAGCAAAAGAGGGCAGCCCCAGAGCTCTCCCCTCGGACTGGGACCCGATTCCGAAGGCGTCCATGAACGGGAGAATAAAACAGAACAAAGTTGCAAAAACATTTGCTTCGAAGAAGGAAACAAGAAAAACGAATTTCAGATTTTTTTTTTATTTTTTGAGCCGAACAGAAAGTACGGACAACGTTGAAATAACATTGCGGCTAGAATAGGAAGTGAAGGGCAGCCTGTCTACCCATTTGTCCTTGAGAAGACGAAGAATGACGGGTCTTTCCAAGCTTAAGAAAAGTCACAAAAGATGCCAGTGCTTTCGGGGAGAAGAAAGGCCGTCGCAGCCTTCAAAATTGGACCGCACATACAAGTGAAACAAGCTCGTAAAACTTCATCCGCGACGTTACGCACGGGAAAACAAAAAGGAAAAGAAACAATGAAATAAGAGTTAGCGTAGACGTTTTAAGAGCAGCGACACGGATTGAATTGTGTGGGTGTCTCTTAGCGTACCTCGATATCCGCCCCTTCGAAGTACCAAAGAACGCATTGAAGCTAAGTAAGATTAATTGCGATGCAATGCAACTTCCCTGCGTAATACTACATGACCGATGTATTGAACCAAGAGTCATTAATAGCGTCTTCTGGACTGCTTTTCTATGATAATGCTGATGCAGCTGTTTTTGTGGCGACCAATCTGGCATATCCCTCAAGTACCAGCACCAGTATATCAAACCCTAATGACTGCAACGAAAGGAAAAAAATTGCATGCTGGATCACATTTTTCCAACATAACGTGAGTAGTTGAAAGCAGAAGAGAAATAATAAAAAAAACAGTGCTTGAAAGTCTCGATCGTGCTTACCACTCCGTGTTCCGCTTGATTACTATACCTTTAATTACACTTTAAAGAGAACTTTTCAACCAACTCATCTGTGCAGCAGAGGAACTCCTTTTCTAATTGCCCTTTGAATTACTTTTTTCTCCACCAACTCCGCTGCCCAACAGGCGAACTATCGACAACTTCGGTTTTACTTCCTAGGACAATGTATAATGAATAATCAGGCTCTGTAATTTATTCCTAGTACTGAAAAAGATTCTCGCCCACTGAGAAGAAGAAACCTTCAGCTGATAGGAGATGTAAATTTTTGAGAAAAATATAAGAATGCCACTGATAGTCCTTGCGCATAGTGTTGAAGAAAACAAAACCAAAAAAACTAGGACACTGTATCAGTTTGCGCATGTACTTCGCCGAGATGTAAAAGAATTTCATAGTTCCTTTTGATTTGCTTTCGTTTGAAGTGAACAAAGCTGTTCACTTTAAACGAAAAGAAAGAAAATGTCAATTGCCTAAGCAAACTGAATTTAAGCACTCATCTGCGTTGTAGTAGAAGTGAAATACAAAAAAATAGAATAAGAGGAGAGCGCGATTACTCTAAATTTCAAATACGAATAAATCATTGTGATTCCATTCACACGCAATAACTGATCTAACAGCTCGAACTTTTCGGATAAGACAACAAGACAACGTCAATAACGATAGCAAGAAACGTTTTTTTTTTTCTAATTTACAGCAGAAATATTTTTATTGGCATTTCAAAAACACTCTGCAGCCTATTGACATAAAAAAAAACCTAACCGAACACAAACCGACGAAGGTTACACCGCTCCTCCTAAGTAGCTTTTCTTTTGTTAAAAAAGCGTGTCAATATCTAGCTTACTCACAAATTTAGTGCGTTGAAATAGATAGAGTGATTATTGGCAGGCCCCTTCGAAGATCTTCGTCTCGCACTACTTGCACATCGTGACGAACTGTTCCTTTGCGAGTAACAAGGTCTGCAGTCGAGGCCAGTTGCATGGTTATGCGCCGTATCGTATGCTCTTTGTGTGCTTTGTGTCCATTATCAACGAAGGTGCGTGGAGTGCAGCGAATAGGATGACGTGGACAAGGGCGGACAAGCGACTGGGTATGTAGTCCTCTTGGCGCATTCGGCGCGCGAGGCTTACTGCTGTTTGCCGTTCACGTGTTTCCTTCCATAGTTCGGTAATCGGGTGCACTCCATTTGTGTGGAATGTACTCTCTCTTTTTCGCCCGTGGACAACCCGTTCACATCAAGTGCGTAAGTCGAGAATAGTGGGATGTGTAACTTCCTGTGTGCCATGCTTCAGTACTTTCTTTGTGTGTTAGATCGTCATTACGGTACTTTTTTGTCGCGGTGCTTCCTTGTTTGATTTTGATTTTTTATATTGTGTAAGCGTTGTCATTTACACGTTGTCATCGAGTGTTGTACGCATGTACTGAATGTAATTTGTTTTTCACGTTTCAATTGTATTTTTTGTCTTCTAAACCCACTCCCCTCTATAATTCTGTATGCCCTGAGGGTACAATAAATAAATAAATAAATAAATAAATATATGAATAAATAAATAAATAAATAAATAGCAACGCTAAAGGTTCTTGCACACGTACGCACACATGCTGACAGGATGCCCAATCCGCAAACTGGGCGCTTCATTTAACGTGCATGTCGTGGTCTTCGTTATGGTCTAGCACTCTATGTTTGTCTTCGCCTTCTTTTTCCACACGACACGGTTGCGAACTATATATTGCGATCTGATTGCTTTCTACATTTCTGTATAATATCCTCTCATTCGTTTCCATTAATTCCCGAAACAGTGAAACAAGTTAGCAATATGATACAATAAAAAAACGTTGTCGCCGCATTCAGTCTACTGAAACAGGACTTTTTAAATGAAGATTAGTGGTAGGAAAATCCAATCAGTGCTCGTCCGTACGCGAGCCGGTTAGTGTATCGCGAGGCTCATTCACTCGAAGGCCATTCGCCTTCGCGGCACAGTCCAATCCGTTTGATGCGTCGACGTGCAGCAGCGGCGTCGTCCGAAGCAGTATTGCGCTTCTCTCACGAACGGGAGGCCGAGCACGTACGACCTCTGAAGTCCAGTGGCAAGTAAAGAGAGACCTGGCAGCTGAAAGCCACACGATGGACTCTTCGTAAAGTGGACGCCCACATCAAAACTGGGGTGTCTTGCGGAGTCCTTGGTTTAACGCCCATTAGCTATGTTTTTTTGTTGTTGTTGTTGTTGTTGTCGCTGTTGTTGTTTACGCTTTCTTCTTCCTCTTTCTTTTTCTTGCGCGTGTGTGTTTGTGGGCCCGGGACATTTTCAACCGCAGTGGTCCACGAAGCTGGACAGAGGTAATCTCGGTGAAAGTCGTCTCCCTTGGAAGTGATCTAATTCTACGAATTCTGCGAGTCATTTTCGTTTACTGTCGTTTCGCTGTTTGATTTGTTTTTTGTTTTTTTTACTTCAGTTCAGACGCTACTCAGGCCTCGGTGCGGCACATTTTCCTCGCCTCGCGCTCTGCCGTCAGGCCACCATCGACCCAGACATTTTACCTTCTTCAAGTACAAGACACGGGTTCCCTTATTTTGCTTTGCCTCTCGCTTTAAGCGCTGGTGTCATCTCCGTGCTTCTAAGCTTGCGCACGTGTATAGCGACCAAATGAAAGTGGTAGTTTGTCGACTTTCCGTACGTGATGTTAGATAAACACACAATCGGAATTTCCGCAGTTCGGGTGTTCGCCCTGAAAACATGTTCATTATTATTTAAAGAAAAGCTGTTCATCTTTCCCCTTTCCGATATGTCGGCATACTGCATTCGCAACATTACTCTGTATCTAATGGGAAAACTCGCAGGGACCCTCGCGGTTTCAGCTAAGACGACTAGTAGGCGAAATCCCAATTTTCCTTTTCGGTCGATGTAAAAGGGAGCAGGAAACACGAACCGTGACCTCACGTGCCAATGCAAAGCGCCGTCTTCACTTTCTTCTCTTGAGGTCACGCACCCTCCTGTTCTGTTTGCCGCCCGCAAGAGGGCGTTACAACGGCCATCATGCGGTATTACGCCACATGGTGTCACACCAAATCTGGTGACGTCGTGATGACGTCCCTATATGTGACGTAATGATGGCGTGAAGTCATCGCGGGATGATGAATTTTCGCGGGATGCTCACCGACAGCCAAATTTCCCGTTTGATGAAGCGTCGAAGATTTTCGCTTTAAAAACTACGCATAAATGTTCAACGGTACCAAATGGATAATGTCCTTACTTTCCTCTCCCCAATTCGCGATTTACATGTTGCCGTGTTGCCTCACAAGTCCAAGTTCACGAATTTTCTTACTAAAATCAACAGCCTCACATAGTGACGAGTACGTATAAGCGACTTCTTTAAACGCCTATGTTGTTGGATATTGTGTTGCAAGACGGCAGCACCACAGGCGTGAGCAGGATTTTTCATTAGTGACAGCCAACTTTCGCGACAGCAACCCCTCTCCCCAAACAACACATGCCCCCCCCCCCTTTTCTCCCAGCCACATACGTACACTCACATACACCCCTCCTCATTGATTAATTTATTTGTGGGGTTTAACGTCCCAAAACCACCATATGATTATGAGAGACGCCGTAGTGGAGGGCTCCGGAAATTTAGATCACCTGGGGTTCTTTAAAGTGCACCCAAATCTGAGTACACGGGCCTACAACATTTCCGCCTCCATCGGAAATGCAGCCGCTACAGCCGGGATTCGATCCCGCGACCTGCGGGTCAGCCGACGAGTACCTTAACCACTAGACCACCGTGGCGGGGCACCCCTTCTCATTGGTCGACACCAAGAGAAAGAACATGCTTCGTGGTGGATGCAAACATGAAAACTATGTTAAACGTGTTTGTGGAAAAGGCCTGCCTTCGGTGCCCGTCTTTTCGGTGGTAAATGTGGGCGGTCAACAGTTCTTCTTAGAACGCAAAATTAGAGACACTCAGCCGCTATTATTGGTGACTATATACCGGCATGAGTATAACGCTGATTTTTAAACATCTATGACACAGAATGTGTGGGGTCTAGGAACTAAAGGAGGAGGGTGTACTCTCTCCATGTTTAAGATCAATGTTACGGCCGCACCTTGCTCTCGATTATGCCATTGGAAGCTTGTGATCTAGATATACTACGCGGTATAAAACGCGGACGGGAAAAAGACAAGGACAAGCGCAGACTATCAACTAAAAGTCTATTCATGTCGCATCGCATTTATATATGGAAACCAGTAAAAAAGAAGAAAGGAAGGAAGGAAAGTAGCAATTGAACAAACGGCAAACTTGATATACCCGAAGCACGAGGCAGAATATCAGATACATTACACACATGCGCCATTTGCCAGATACTGAAGCTCCTTACCTAGGAAGGCAACCGATGGTTTGCTCACGCAGTTGTCAGGTTAATTCTTGAGCCATTATCTCTGCTTCGATAATCGTGCGCGTGTGACCATCTGTGTGCCTGTCCAATATAACTGTATTTTCAAACAGCGCATGACAACCACACCTGCTGACATGCTGATCCAAGAAGCCTTCATTGTCATAGCGAACATTGCGTGCGTGTTCACGCAGGCGCTGGTTGAGGCACCTCTCAGCCTGGCCAATGTAGCACGCACCACATGATAGCGAAATCCTGTATACCTCGATCATGTATCACCAACTGACCCAATCCTCCACTTTGCGTAGCTGGTGAATTTAGAATTTGCGCGCAAACCAGGGCGAATCGGAAAACAAGAGATGCGACAAATACTGACGCTGTATAGCAGCACCAGCGCTCGTTTATTTTTCCTGGTCCGTCCTGGTTTGCGCTGAAGTTTTCCCCTTTGCGTACCAAATATATGCTCGACAGAAGTGTTATCGTATATAGCTTGTGAAACCCGCACTTTGAGCAGAATGCTCAGGCTGTAGAAGACGACTTCTGACTGGATTTCCACCGTAGGGACCAACCGACCCTTTTGACAACTTTTTGAATTCATAACCGTCTACGTTGCACAAACGCGAAATACGTATACTCTCATTGCTGCAATGACCTACACAAAACTTCCGTGGTGCGCACTTCAGCACATTCAGCGTGATAGTGCGGAATGGGCTCCATGTACCGCCAGCTATACATTCATATAGCCCGGCCAACAAAGCCCACCTTCGGCAGACGGTGCGATTTCGCGCGCGGCACGGGACACAAAGGAGGAGGATATATCTCGGTGGACACGCGCTATTGTTATTCGGTGCTCAGACCGGAAATTAACTAGCGATCACTTCACACCAATATGCGAACTCAGGTGCAGTGATGTTAGGACGAATGGAGGGTGTTCGTATCCCGGCTGCGGCGGCTGCATTTCCGACGGAGGCGGAAATGTTGTAGGCCCGTCTGCTCAGATTTGGGTGCACGTTAAAGAACTCCCAGGTGGTCGAAATTTCCGGAGCCCTCCACTACGGTGTCTCTCATAATCACATGGTGGTTTTGGGACGTCAAACCCCACATATCAATCAATTAGGACGAATGGAGGCACAATAACCATTTCGCTCAGTAGAGTGGCAGGATTGATGACAGCGGCACACAATCGAAAGCAGCGGTCATGCTATCCTAGCGGACAACAAAGACCCTTATCGAGAGCACCGAGCCAACTAGAATTATTCAGCTGTGCTTCTGAATGAACCAACTTTCCTTCCTGTCGACAAGCTATGCGAGTAGCCAATGAGCTCCATTTAAGCGCTTATGAGGTTGTCTAACGTTGTAAGCGAAATTTTGACGGATAAGAACCGCTTACTCAATTTTCGGTCATAAAGGTTACGATTAAGTCGTCAAATTACAGGTGTCCAGAATGATAATAAACAATCTGCAGCAGTGATTTTATGATTAGTTTTCCTCCACCATGAATTTTTTTACCCGAAAATAAGCTTTTATCACCTCACCCTTCTTCCTTGGGTGATACCGGGCATCACTCGGGAAACTGTTTCAAAATAAAGGTTCATTTCTCTTCTTCTCCCACCTGGTAAGCACCTGCACGCAGCTGCGACAACCGATCATGGCGCACCAAAAATTTCAACGTTTTAAGCTTTCAACTTGGCTTCCATCGGGTATAACTCATGGCAGTTATTCATTAAGGTACACCATACCTTATAACGAAGTGATTTATTGTTATGACAATCGATCGCTTCCTGCAACCCTACAAACCAAAAGAGAGAGAGGGCGATAAATGAAGGGGAAAGGCAGGCAGGTCAACCGTAATTGTGGGAAAAAGTGAAATAATAGATAAGATAGAAAAAGAAGAACAATAAGAACAAATGAACACTTACTGACAACGCATTGCATAAGAACACGTGCGAGTACCTATAATTCCCAATGTTCATGAAGTCCGGTCCACTTTTAAAAGCCCAAAAAGGATTTCACGGTTTGAACAGTGCATGTAAGTGTATACGGTCCGATCTTGGCTCCATCCCACATACGTATGCCATTATTCAAATAAAGGGTGTGTGTCTGTGAAATAATTGTGAAATGAATGGGGTACATAAAATCAAATTTTAGAACGCTGGTTTCGCAAGGTTAATTTCAGCAGTATACTATACGTCTAGAACACAACGTGGCCAGTGATTCGGGTTACTACGGTTTGTTAATGATCCCTTGCGAAGCTTTTCCACAAGCTCGACAGTTGAGATCCAGATGAAATTACTGATGTTTCAATGGCGTTAGCAGCAATGTTCGCTTTGTGGAGGCAGCCTTGCCACGAAGGACTCGCGGTGCACATTATTACGGACTCATGTCTTGTGAGAAACGACGCAGGCGTCCGCCTCCCGTGCAGCCATTTGTCTCGATTCCTCGGGTGACACCCGCTGATATACGGGGCCAGAGCGAGACACCCTGCATATTTCTGCCGCCACTAATGGAAAATACGGGCCACATTACTCAAGCGCCTCCGACGTCGACACCACTGCGCCAACGCCGGGGACCCCTAAGGATTGCTCATAATGGCCGGAGAGGATGTAGTATAGTGTGCGCCGTATACCATGACCTCGGTGATCATGTTGCTGCACGGTGCCGATGCGACGTGAACGCAACGTGCACCGTAGTCCTCATGTTATTATTATTTATTTATTTACAAATACTGCTGGCCAGAGGCCAAAGCAGGAGGGGCAAGATAATACAGTTGTCATACATATTTCAAAACATCAACAATAAAGAGAGTAAAAAGTGGAAAGCGTGACTTATTCATACAAAAGCAACAAAAGGAAAGCGTGGGGAGGGAAAAGAGGAAATAGTTGGAATAGTTAAATAAACAACTTCAAATTTCAGCGTAAATAAGATCGGGAGAGTGTAAACTGCTTGCAGGCAAATCGTTCCACTCTTCAATGGTACGAGGAAAGAAGGAAAATTTGAACAAGTTAGTACGAGCAAAATATGGTGTTAAAGAAAGTGCGTGTGAATGCCGAGTCTGGCGTGTTCTTGGTTGTGTGAGGCAGAGGTCAGGGTTCAGAGCAAATTTGCGGTTAGAAAGTTGAAAGTTGGTACAAAAATTTGAGACGTAAGAATCTGCGTCTCGACTGCAAAGATGTGATACCATTTGAAAGCATTACACTAGTTACAGAACTACCAGGCTTGATAATGCTATTTCACACACTCGTTATGTTTCCCAATAGCAGTACAATTCAATAACGAGCTGTTTGCGACCTAAGCGGGGCCATTACACGTTCATCAAACAATTTGTGGCTTCCGGCGAAAACTAAAAGTTGTTATACCTGTGCAAACATGAAAAAAAGGCAACATTTTGGTGCGAGACAACCCCTATATAGAAGTGGCCGGCCGTAAACCACGTCCACCGCCGGCGACATCGATTTTTGCGATGGTGCGTGTCACGTGATGTGCGGCATCGAGCCGAGTTTTTGTCTCCCGTAGCGAAGTTTCATCCGTTGAAAATTATTAAATTTCAGTGTAGAGCTTAGGAAAGCTAATTTAAATTTCACGCACATACGTGTACAATTTCACGCATGGGCAGCTGATTTCGATTTCACAGCACATGTATTGTTTCTCCGTCGCCGCCGTGCTCATAGACGGTGGTGTCAGCCATATCCCAATACGGAACGCATACGCATGGGTACATGCGAGGCCCAGCCGTTCTTCAACAGGGGAACGGCATCGTCACCTCGGTGAAGTCTTGATGGAATGAAGTCTTTAAGGGAGCGTAATGGTGCATGCATGAAATGTGGCTCGTTCCAATTTGATGTGGTGCATTGATAGGCGAGCATGTGGAGCTTCTGTGCAGCATCGGCCCTCAAACATAGGTATCGACAGGTTGTGGTCTTCTGTATGGGCCGAACGAAAAGCCCGCACAGACCACTTCAGGGAAGGAAACAGGGGCCAAAGATGGCGATAGGCGGATACGTATAAGCAGCGTGTTTTGCTTGAAGTTCTTTCTCTTTTTGTCACTGCCCCTTTTTTTTTTAAGTTAATATTATTCCCGTACGAGCAGACACTAGCGGCCCGGTGAAAATCACCATGCGTCAATGGAACGTGTCATGATGGCATGCCCACAATACGAAGAAGAATACGCACTCAACTGAGTCATTGGTTGAACAGCCTTGGTAAAAGACAACTCACAATTAGGAAAGCGGTTTTACCGCGGCCAAACATTCATGATCTAGGACGCACAATAAGCCACCTCCGTGGTTTTTTATTTAATAAACGCAAGTTCAATTAGCTGTTTACAATTCTCCGCATTGATTTTTATCATTCTATTGTGTTATTGGACATGTCCGGTAGTCATAATCTAAGTGCATAAAAAAAAACTATCTGTACGGACACTACCCGCAGAAATCGATGAGACTCTCCTGTAAAATTGAACACTGCACTTATTCTCCGCTTATTTTTTGTACGCCACATATCGTGTACGTATACATTTTCTATTTCCTTACTATTTTATTCTTTAGAGTTCTTGTTTTCGTGTTTCTTCAACGGTGCTATCATGTTGATGAGACAGCCGGCTCTAATGCAGCCTAACTTGCCGTGTTTTTTTTTTCGCATATAAATAAAAAAATATGGTGAGACAGCTGAATAACATATAAATACGAATCTCCCGATGCACTCACAACGTCAATCTCTCCGCAGCCACTCGTGTCAAACGGAACAATGAAAATCTGATACTTCATGAGAGTCAGCCCGGAGCGCTTATATGGTTCTGAATGTACTCAATCGATAACGCATTGTGCACCTCCTCTGCCGTGGAATAGCGCTATTTGCTACGGTCGATATTTAGAGCAGCGCCAGCAGTCAGGCACATCAGAACTCAATCGATGCCCTTTATATGTTTCACGCTCTTCGTTTGTGACCTATAGTGATACATTGCAACGGTGAACCGTGAGCGCGTGCACGGCGCTTAAAAGGGAAACAAATATCTATTACTAACGACTTGCCACATATTGTCCTTTTTGCAGGATTATTATTATTATTAGTAGTAGTAGTAGTAGTAGTAGTAGTAGTAGTACCAGTAGTACTAGTAGTGGTAGTAGTAGTAGTACTAGTGGTAGTAGTAGTGGTACTAGTAGTACTAGTGGTAGTAGTAGTGGTAGTAGTAGTGGTAGTAGTAGTAGTAGTAGTAGTAGTAATTGTTGTTGTTGTTGTTGTTGTTGTTGTTGTTGTTGTTCTTGTTGTTGTTGTTGTTGTTGTTGCTGTTATTGTTGTTGTTGTTGTTGTTGTTGTTGTTGTTCCCATATGCAAATACAGAACGAGAAGCGAACTTGTGGATGCCTCTCGACACGGAAACCACGATAACCACCGTAACCAATGACTTCACGAATCTTACTAATACAAGTTCCGAGCCTATAGAGACTCGTGTAAGAAATTATGCGGCGGCTGCATTTCCGATGGAGGCGAATATGTTGTAGGCCCGCGTGCTCAGATTTGGGTGCACGTCAAAGAACCCCAGGTGGTCGAAATTTCCGGAGCCCTCTACTATACGGCGTCTCTCGTAACCATATGGTGGTTTTGGGACGTAAAAACTCCAGAAATCAATGAATCAATGTAAGAAAGTAGGGCAGTGCTGAATTTCGCATGCCTATTTTATATTCTCCGCACGTCAGGGCTTTAACTGATCGGGACATCGCAGTAAAAAGCAACGTTGCTCCCCCATGTGGGCACCGACAAGCAAGACGCCAAGATCAGCCTCACTTTCTCAACATCAAGTGTTACTAAGGTGAAAGCCTCGTTCATTTCAAGCAAACGTCGCCTTCAACGCAAAGCCGGTGTGAGCGGCGCGCGAGAAATGAAGATGAAGATATCTAATAACCACGCAAGCTGCAAGTTCACTTCGTCTATGTTCGCGTGATAAGAAACAAGGGGAGAAGTTTTTTACAGTAGCCGTTTAAATCTTAAGATACAACGAAGCTGGTCGATCTTAGGAGCGCAACGTGGCCATCTTGGCTGATGCTAAGTCATCCCTTGACGCAGACAAAGTAATTCGAAGCACCGCCTGCCACAAACTATGCAAAAATGCCCAAATTCCAGCGCCGAAACCAACACGCAGAGCTGGCGCGTCGTGAATGTGAGGCGTTAACCACTGAACCACTACAGGGCACCTTCTCCAACGTTCAAAAGGCAAGCTATTTTTATCTACCACTTACCGCTGTTGGCGGGCATCTTGGGGGAAACGATCGTGTTTTCAGCATTATCAGCTGTGGCACCCTCTGTAAAAGCGCTGGCCTTGCTTCGCTCGTGCTCGGCTCGAGCGGCGGGTGAACTCGGCGCGGCGGCTGTGCAGGCTGTCTACATCAGTGGGCGCGGCTGATAAGTGAACTACGCGGAGGGTTTTTTTTTTTGCGAACAACCGACTTTTATTACGATAGCAATTATATAAACACTCTCGGCTGGATTTTACCGCCGGCTTCCGCGTCGCCGTCACTCACCGTATATGCATACGTATCTATATATATATATGAAAACGCAAGAAATAAAATAAAAAAAAAACAAGACGCCAGCGCGCGGAATCAAACGCAATCCCTCCGCGTCGTGAATGTGAGGCGTTAACCACTGAACCACTACAGGGCACCTTCTCCAACGTTCAAACGGCAAGCTGTTTTTATCTACCACTTACCGCTGTTGGCGGGCATCTCGGGGGAAACTATCGTGTTTCCAGCATTATCAGCAAGATGACGCAATGAGCGCGCGGCGGCTCTCATCTCTCACGCGTACTTTAGTCCGCAGAGAGGAGGTGAGTGGACGATATCTCGCACGCCCTTATCTTCAGGTGGGGACGATCACACGTCTTGGCTGGAGTTGGGCTTACGCTGGAACAATTCTGTTGCAGTAACTGGGGCGCACGAAGGTCACTGCAATTGTTGAACAGCCTCCGTTTGCGAAAAAGGCGTGCTTTTCAGACACAGCGAAGTAACAACTGATACGCTTGTTCGCGTTCATCTGTACCTGTGAGTACATTTCGTGCGTCACTTATGTGTGAGAATCGCGGGGCACGTTTCGATCTGCTTGCCATTCTGCGCGTGACATTCCAATTTGTTGCTATCGCGTTCATTCCTTCGCCTTTGCGGCAAAGCTGTGGCTTTTTTTTTCCTCAAGCTCTAAAAGAACTTTGTTGTTGAAAAGTTTTTCTATCTCTTTCCTTTTTGTTATTTCCTTTCCCCCACACCAAGTGTAGGGTAGCCGACCGAGCCAAGCTTGGTTAACCTCTCAGCCTTTCTTCTCTAATCATCTCTCTTACTCTCTCTCTCTCTCTCTCTCTAAGCAGCGTTTGCGTCAGTATGCAACGCAAGAGGAGACTACAAGCATGAATGAAATTAGCTACGACGAGTCAAATTCCTCGGCAGATCCTGACGGGGCGTTTCAGTCTTCAGTGCCTCAAAACTCAAGACTTTGCCTTCCAGTTCTCATGGCGACCGTGTAAGACATCCTTAAAATTATCGTTACTGGGCAAAGAAAACAACGCGCGCGATAGGATAAATTCGCTGGCCACAGCGAGTTGATTGTAAAGTATGCGCGAAACACGCATGTTACGAGCGACTACGGCCGACGTTCACGCTTGAGGGACTCTCTTTACATCAGCACAACTGGGAAGCCAACAACGTCAACTTTCATTAGAGGCAGCGTTGAAAACGAGCCAGACGTGCAAACAGCCTGGGAAGAATAACGGCGCGCAGCCGGCCATGAATTCCACTGAGAGCGTCAAAAGAAAGTTTTACAGGAAAGTGAGGAGCCTGTAGTAAGCAGAATCACCGAGTCAACTTGGACAGGAAAACAAGATAACTAAAAAAAAAAAGAACGAACCACAAAAAAAAACACTTTCGTGTGTTCGTCTGCTTGCAGAAGTCTTGCCGAGACGCCACCGCAGCGGAACCAACAAGGCCGATAACACGGCCCAACTGGGACGCTCGTTAACTCAATCAAGAAACAGAACAAAAGTACAAAGTGCAACAGACTGTTTCATTAGATCCACTGCTGACCCCAAGCATGCTTTCTTATTTGCCGACACATAACTGCATTGTAGGATAGTCCCACTAGAAGCCATGGTTGCGCTTTTCTGAGTTAATTCTGACAAGTGTGTCTAGATGCTCGCGCATCAAGACACCTTATTTCTGACAACTGACAGCACAGTTCTGACTTCTGTCCAATTTAATTAGAGTTTTTGTAATGAACAACGGATTGACAGGCAGTGTTTCAGTGTTGTGCCCTAAAGTAGGCTCTCAATGTTCCGTAACAGCAGTTGCATGTTACAAGATTGCGTTAGAAATAAAATGCACTAGTAGTACAGAGGTAGCGCTACAGCCTCGTTTCGTTTAAATTCATTTAACAATAAACTTAGCCACACTTAAACTAAATTCTTCGTTTTGAAACAATGCAAGAGATTGATTGATTGATTTGTGGGGTTTAACGTCCCAAAACCACCATTTGATTATGAGAGACGCCGTAGTGGAGGGCTCCGGAAATTTTGACCACCTGGGGTTCTTTAACGTGCACCCAAATCTGAGTACACGGGCCTACAACATTTCCGCCTCCATCGGAAATGCAGCCGCCGCAGCCGGGAATCGAACCCGCGACCTGCGGGTCAGCAGCCGAGTACCTTAGCCACTAGACCACCGCGGCGGGGCAACAATGCAAGAGACGTGAATGGATCTACATCGAAAACGATGGGACAATCAATGGCACAAGGAAAGGCTAACTTAATTCAACTCAATGCATAACAAGCTTTTGAAGTAAAACAAAGAATTCTACCTTTAGTATACAACCACCATTTTCCATAGAGAGGGCACCCATACAACGGCGCTGTATACAGAGACGGTCAAGAGCCAAACACGAACAACCACACACACACGATTTCATACAGGACGAACACGTGTCCAGAGACATAAGCGACGCTGCACGTGGCAGATATATGAGAACACACACACCGATCGTCACACCTGAATACACGGATAAAGTAGAACTTGTCGTTGTTTATGACAAGCTTATGACAAGTTGTTTATGACAAACGTTGTTTGTGACAAACTTCGCGCGAAACATACTTATACGCATACAAGGAAACATCAAGAACGAGTGCTATATGTTAACTCTTGACCTTTAGTTACCCACAAATTTCACTAAATACGTGTAACATTTTCGCAATGGCAGCCAAGCTTTTCTTATCAGACTATAGCTGAGACGACACGAAGGCGAGTGACGTTTCAGTGATGGTGTGATACTGCAACATCCAAACGGAATGCGACAAGCCGTATGACTCGTAGTAGTATGTGTAGTTTCACGTCCCAAAACCACGATATGATAAAGGGACGCCGCAGTGGAGGGCTCCGAAAATTTCGAACATCTGGGGTTCTTTAACGTGCATTACCAACGCACAGTATACACAGGCCTATGTCACTTCTCCATCGGAATGTTTGATATGTGGGGTTTAATGTCTCAAAACCACTATATGATTATGAGAGACGCCGTAGTGGAGGGCTCCGGAAATTAAGACCACGTGGGGTTCTTTAACGTGCACCCAAATCTGAGCACACGGGCCTACAACATTTCCGCCTCCATAGGAAATGCAGCCGCCGCAGCCGGGATACGAACCCGCGCCCTGCGGGTAAGCAGCCGAGTACCTTAGCCACTAGACCACCACGGCGGGGACTCCATCCGATTCCTCCATCGGAATGTTACCGCCGAGGTCGAAACCGCGACTTTTGGGTAATTAAGCAGCCAGGCACCGTATAGCTTCCAATTCACCAAGGTGGACCTCGGATCGTCGTGCCTCACTTGGGGCTTGTCGGGCCTCCCCTGCAGCCTCGCGTACTTCGGCCTTCCATGGAATCCCCTATGCCTTTGCTCAGCGCATTCCGTATATAGCGCGCCCTTTATGCCGGTTACTTCATAACCAGCACTGATAAAAGGAGGCTTTGTCGCTGCCTTCAGAACAGAAGAAAAGTTTTGAAGAAGGAATGTCCTTCGAACCAGCATTTCGGCAGGTGGATTTGTCTTCGCGAAGGCAACCCCATTCGAAACGGTGGCTTTAACGACATACTCCTATTTATAATTTTTAGAGCGCAGATCTTAGGCCCCTACTTCTACATTGAGTGGTGTCGCCGACGGTGGTGTTAGCGACAGACACAAAAAAATAAATAAGAAAAAAATGTCCGCGAATAAATGGTATTTGAACCCAAGCCCTCTGCAGAGCGAAGCTGGTGCTTGAAACTATGTCGCAAAAAAAAACATTAACCATGTTTTAGCTAAAAGCCTCTCGGGCTTTTTTTTTCAATTCTCGTCATAGCACGAACTTTCTTCAGCATTACACAGTGCCAGAATTCATATATATCTATAAATATATCATGGCACAAGAATAGAATAACGACGAGTCATCACACAATGTTGATTAGGCAACGTGTGCGTAGTTTCTTGCTTCCCACCCGCTGCAAAGTAATCATCTATAATTCTTAATCGTCGTCAGCAACATGCATCTTCAGAAAACCGCACATAATATCTTATCCATGTGTAGCAGGTACCTAAGCTACCCACAGGAAGACGAATAATGACAAAGTGGGTGCTGTCCTTCACAAAAGTTATTATTTACGGCACAGTCGATACCATGCATAAAGCCAGAAATTTAAACACAGTTGGTCAGCGCTCTATTTCGAAGCTGCGCTCAAAATTCGCGTCAGAAACTATCTTAATCGTAAGTGAATTTTAAATCTCTTCACGCCTCCATCTTTCCCTAAACTTTCGAAACAGCCGACGGTATGCCAGATCACGTGAGCGCCACTTCGTAGTACTTTTTTTTTTGTCACGCAAACACCGCAACGACAAAGTGAGCACATAGCTCACGTGGTCACGTGATAATCTTCGCTGCTTTTCTCCTTCGCCGCTCGCGCCACCTTTTCGCCCAGGGTCACGTACGCACGAGAAATACGCGGCTTTCACCATAAATATGCAAATAAGGTTGCTCTTACGGGGCATATGCCACCTCTTCAGTCTGTGAAGAACAAAAGCCCAAAAGGCTGATTCTAAAGAGTAAGAAAAAAAACTAATCTCGGCAACTGCAGGTTCTCTAACGAAATTGCCGCTCCTGCCAGTGAAAAAAAGCTCGGGATTCGCACAGCTTTTTGCTCATAAATTGTGTTTGCCTTCGAACGACCGACTTTGATGCTGTACGTGCAGGACATCCCGATTCGCTAGTATCGGCGCTTAGAAAGAACTGCGGCATTGTTCGTATTTTCGAAACAAGTTCGAAAATTTCATGATGAAGCTTCTCCTTTCCCGTTACTTTCCCAGATTATGTACGGTTTCCTTAAGAGTCAGACATAAACAAATAAAAAAATACGTGTTGCCCTTGAAGAAACTTGAATCATGCCGAATAAATTCAAGAATAAATTTTACAGGTGCCAAATAACTGCCCTGCCTTTCTTTGAGTTGGTTCTGCTTAATTCGCTTGCTAATAAACACGCGTGATGATTTAACCGTCACTTCAAGAGAGTATTTCATTCTCGCAAGCTTCAGATTGAATCCCGTGGCGCACAAAAAAAAACTATGCAAGTTCACTTACCAGTCGACTCTAGCTGGTAATTTAGTTTCTCCCAACGCAGGTCGGACACAACCTGAAAAGAGAAAAACGACGTATTATTAACGAGTTCGCAATAAATGAGAGAAATTACCCATTAAAAAACAGTGAGCACCAAAGCTCTTTAGGGACATTGATTATTGATAAAGTAATGTTGATAAAGCTGTAAAACACGAGAACCCTAAAAAAAAATCACAGCATATCTACGATGTGAATGACGGTGAGTGGGCGAAGCTCTGAGGCAATATTATAACGCCCGCACATTGCCCACTCCATCTTGGAATGACGTGACGACACGTGTGTAGAGCATATACAAACTTCTTCATTAATCACAACGCACATATGGCGTTGAGATTTTGGGGCCGTGTTTTCCTTTCATTATATGACCGCCTTACATGATCGGTGAAACGTAAAGCTAAGGGTTCTGGTATGGAATTCGACCCCGAAATTTGACACGTGCCCCTGCAGCTTCGCGAGCTCTCAGCGCCGGATGGGCTTGCCGGCGCTGCCGTTTCGCGGCATCGGCATCGACAGTCTGAATCCGCTCGTTTGCGTTGTCGTGCTGCAGCTGCATGCTCTGTGGGCCCACGCTGCGAGCCGTCATGTCTCCATTCATAACGAAGTGTTATATGCACCACAGTGTCTTCATTCGTAACGGCTCTCTCTCTCATGACCATGAGAGAGAGAGCCGGGAGCGAGCGAGGGTTTTGTAGCTCTTGGGGCGCCGCAGCGATAGAAACAGCGTGCCACGAGCGAAACCCGCGATCATTGTTCTCATCTTCTACGATCGGCGCGTTCAAGGCTGTCGCTCCCGGCGCGTGCAATTGAGCCAGGACAATGGTCATCGGAGGGACAAGGCTCGACCCTGAGGTGTTTCTCCCCTAGAGCCTTTTTCTCACAAAATTCAAGACCACTCCCGCAAAAGCCTGGAATCACTGGAAGCTCACGCTTTCATTTTTTATTTACTCTTCTTTTTATATTATCTTATTTATTTTTATTTGTTTGTTTGTTTGTTTGTTTGTTTATTTCCTTCATTTTTTCTACTTTCTTTGTTTTTTCGGCAGATCTGCAAGGGTTATAGACAGAAGAGTGTCACATGACACTATACTCATACGCATGCACAGGATTCCCCTTCAGGAGAGGCGAAAGTTCGTCGCAGCGCTTCCGCCTCCCTATACCACGTCAATGTGAGAAGCTGACTCTACGCCTCCATCTCACCCCTTCTTTATAATACCGTTGCATGTGGCTGGCTTTCGGCCGATGCTAACTTCTGAGGTTAAACGAATGGAAGAGGTTCAAAATAAATGCAGTATTAGGAGTTAAAATAACGCCAAGCACTCGTTGCAAACAATTGAAAATACGAGCACCACAACCGACATGTTCAACCGAGCAAAATGTTCGCACGCTAACCATGCCATTTGCGCGCGCAAATCTTGAAGATGCAGGCACACACGGATAAAAACATCGGCGACGTTGTCACAGCACATGCGGGGCAGACGAAGTCGTTGTACGGGGGCCAACAATACGAGATAGAACACCGAATTCATATCTTTTCAACGATTACTTGTAATGCATCCCACGAATGTCAAGTTTTTTGCTCGAACACTTAACGTTATGAACGAATTAGCACTCGCCATTTGGAATTAGCCGCTATGCTCTCTAAACGGTAATTTATGTCTTTCCTCCTGACATTTCTCACGGCAGCACACACGGCATCTCTGTCGGCATAAGGATAAAAATGCATCTAAACTATACAGAAGGGTCCCTTTTGTACTTATTGTGCCGGCTCCACGAACTCTTACGAAAGCGGTCATGAAACAAATTCGGAGAATGATTTGTGATGCCGCTAAAAGAGATGCCCCCCCAGTCCGAGCGTTCAAGAACCTCGGCAGACCAAACAAAACTTTTTTTGTTTTTCTGTCGAGCACACGAGACACAGAATAGCCGGGAAAAAAATAAATAAAAACGCAAACATAGCGGGGACAAAGGGCGACAGTGTCGTAAGTTTACAAACGACCCCCGTTCTGCGTCTTTCGAGATGCGCGCCTCGGTGCAAGAGAAAAACAACCAGTTAACGGGCGATTGCCCCGACTTTCTTTTTATCTTTCACTCGACACAAAGGAGAATGGAGAACCACATCTTTCGGCGCTTGCACAGAAGGAGCCTCCCCCCCAAAACAAAAACAAAAAGTTGGCCAAGCACATCGATCGATCGCGACAAGGCGGCTCTTCTTGAGGAGGAATCGACGACCCAACAAATATTGCGGCTTCGTAACAACCTGCCTCACAGAGGCTTCGGAACATAGCCGTCGCCGCGACGACCTCCGGCAGGTCAACACTCGCGCACCACCGTTTACGCTGTCCTGCTTTTAGAGTCAAAAGACTTTCCTTCATTCGTTCACAACCGACCTCTATGGAGGCGGCAACAAAGACAAACCCTGCCCCGCCACGGTGGTCTAGTGGCTAAGGTACTCGGCTGCTGACCCGCAGGTCGCGGGTTCAAATCCCGGCTGCGGCGGCTGCATTCCCGATGGAGGCGGAAATGTTGTAGGCCCGTGTGCTCAGATTCGGGAGCACGTTAAAAGAACCCCAGGTGGTCGAAATTTCCGGAGCCCTCCACTACGGCGTCTCTCATAATCAAATAGATGTTTTGAGACGTTAAACCCCACAAATCAATCAATCAATCAACAAAGACAAACCCCGCACCGTGCACCCGTTTTTGCACCCAAATGGGGCGTCTAATTGAAACGCTCTGTCACACGATGAACGTGCAGCGTTTATCGTGTGACAGAGCTTGTGAAATATCGCAAACCACCGGCCTCTGTGATCATTAAGTCATAGTGCTTTTCTGTGTGTGTGCTACGCGTGGGTGTGCGTGTGTGTAAGTGCAAACGTCATCGACTCTGGTCATTGTCGTCGAAGTCATTGGCTCTTGGTAAATCTACATACCCGCCGTCACTCTACTGCTGGCTGGGCCTGTATTTGAAGTTATAGCAGGCAGCTGTGGTCGACTTTACGCTGATATTTCTTTTTAGGAGAGACTGTTGTTTGTGCAGAGCCTTGTTAAGTTCAAACAATCATAGCGAACAGCGTTGCAAATTTGGACTATCTAACGCTTACTGTATGGGTTGCACAATGACACAAGCTGTGTAATGGCTGAATTCAGAATGCATGGCTTCAACAACAACAACAACAACAACAACAACAACAAGAAATAAAGAAAAGTTTATTACCATCTACTGTATTTTTGCTTGTGCGTTCGCTTTCTTCTTTTGCATCGTTTTTTATACCTAAATTAATAGGAAAATTTCGCAATCATAGTCTGCATGTTCCAACCTTTCTCCCACGTGATTTCAGAACAGACAACTGAAATTTTATTTTATTTATTTAGTACATACTGCGAACCATAAATGGTCCAAGCAGAAAGGGCACATCACATACAAAAAAAAACAGGAATAACATCAACCATACATGATGCAATTCACTCTACTTAATTCACAATGAATGGGGATCACATAATTTGTTCCGATCAGACACTCTCCGTGGAAAGAAAGAATACATAAAGACATCAGTTCTCGTGAAATATGGGGTAAGCAAATTGGGATGGTGATGTCGGGTCTGCCTAGTTGATAGGAAAGATAGATACGGTGATGGATCAATGGCGAGTTTATTGTTAAGTAACAAGAAAAGGAAATCAAGCCGTTGTTTGAGTCTGCGCGAAGCAAGTGGCCGAATGTCATTTGCAGTCATTAGTGCAGAGGGTGAATCAGATGGTAAGTATTTGTAGTATATAAAACGAACTGCTTTCCTTTGAACCCGCTCAATTTTATCAATATTAAACTTAGTGTAAGGATCCCATACTATGCTGGCGTATTCTAATTTAGGTCTTACAAGATAAAAATAACTAAGAAGCTTTACATTTGGAGGGCAGTTACGCAGTTTATGTCTTAAAAAGCCGAGTTTTCGGAGGGCAGCTGAACATATATGTTGTCTATGTGGACGTTCCAGGATAAATTATTAGTTATGGTCAAGCCCAAATATTTATAGCTAGTGACCTCTCTCAGGGATGACGGCCCTAGTTTGTAGATATAGTCTAGCGGATTTTTTGACGTGTCAGACGCATACAGACACTTTTGTCTACGTTAAGGGTCATTCCCCATTCATTACACCACTGATCTATATTGGAAAGATTTGTGTTAAGTTCGTTTTGGTCATGAACAGAGTAAATATCACGAAACAAAACACAATCATCGGCAAATAATCTAATTTGTACTGTAGGTGTTATGACATTGACAATATCGTTGATATAAATGAGAAAAGGCAATTGCCCCAGTACACTTCCCTGGGGCACACCTAAAGAGACATGAAGAGATGGTGAACGGTGGTCATTAATGGCAACAAACTGTGACCGGTTAGTAAGATATTCGGCCATCCAGTTTACGAGAATGTCTAGAAGGCCAATCCGCTTAAGTTTTTGAATCAGTTTATCGTGAGGTACTCTGTCAAACGCTTTACTGAAATCTAAGAAAATTATGTCAGTTTACCTATTGTTATCAATATTTAGCGCAAATGAGTAGATTACTGTAACCAATGGCGTTACTGTGCAAAACAAATGAAATAGGGTAAATATAAATAATTTTGTCTCGCTGTTTGCCCTCTTTCTCTTATCCACATTTATTACTGCCATATGAGCAACGTGACAGCAGTCGTGCCATTTCATCGCTTTTCACTCATGCCCTCGGCGTACCGGACGCGATGAAAATTCTACGACTGAACGCTTACTCCCGGACTTCTCTTTTTTTCTTCACGCATTCGTTACGCTTTCGCAACATTTTGTTTTATTTCCTCTCCTGATAGTCTCCAAATGTCGCTGAAATTGCGCCTGGATGCACCACCGGCGAGCAAATGTGCAGAGCTCGGTGAATCAAGCTATTTCGTAACACTTCGAACGAACAGTAAACAACGAAATTGCCTACTGCACAAAAGCTCAGCGCTGTTAGTGCCCCGTGCCGCAGAGCGATCTATCTATCTATCTATCTATCTATCTATCTATCTATCTATCTATCTATCTATCTATCTATCTATCTATCTGTCTGTCTGTCTGTCTGTCTGTCTGTCTGTCTGTCTGTCTGTCTGTCTGTCTGTCTGTCTGTCTGTCTGTCCGTCCGCCCGTCCGCCCGCCCCTTTTTCCGTCCGTCCGTCCGTCCGTCCGTCCGTCCGTCCGCCCACCTGCCTGCCCCTGCCTGCCTGCCTGCCTGCTTACCCCCCCCCCCCCCCCGCCTGCCCACTCGTTTGTTTGCCTGCCCACCTGCCAGCCTGCTTCCCTGCTACCGCCCACACGGCACCTTTCTCGTTAGTGGCAAGCGTTTCGGTTTGATATGAACTGATTTAAACAAAATATACACACTTGATATCTACGCTGATATCTACTTTATACTCGGAGGCAACTTTCTGTGGAGATGAAGGGAAAACTTTGGGGGCTGAGCTAACTGCTTTTTCTTAATATGCTAAAGTAGTCTCCGATAAACTTGTTTCGGTTTCAGTTTCGTCGTGACGAATGCGTGTTTTCGGCAGTTCATTTCCTCGCATGTGCTCCTAGGTAGGTTGCGTTGAACATCGATTACCGAGCATGCCGGCATATTAGCGTTTCGTCCCTTACGCATTAATTTGACTGTCATTCTATGTCGTCTAAAAGTGACGTGAATATTTTCAGCGCTGCAGTTTTTAGGCAGTTTACTGATAGGTAAACTGATCTAGAGCTGAAAACTGACCAGTGTAACATGCTTGCTATAGCGCGGGCGCGTTAAACCGAAAGAGCAGCTCGCACATCCCGCGCCGCGAAGCTGAATAGTCTGGATCGTGTTTAGTTATGCCGGTATCAAAAGGCATCGGTGGCCCGGTGGCCACACGCTCCGCGGCTCATTAAAACACACGCTCATTAAACACGCTCATTAAAACCGTACATTAAAACCACACGCTCATTAAAACCGTACAAGCACGGGGTCATTTCTCACGATACTGAATGGAGCCAGTTATGTACACCTCGGGATATATAAATCGTATGTTGCACTCGCTAGGTTACCTACTTACAATATAGAAGGCATGCAAGTACCGGCAGGTGTTGAAAATGTCATGCTTTCCGAAAAACTACACAATTCGCACTAGTTCTAAAGTTCAAAAACAAATAATCCGCCTTGAGCCGTGCGACAGTACGCTCATGCACGCCAGTAACCTGGCTAAACAAGCGATACACGGAAGGGACGGAGAGTCCCGGTATAGCGTCGTTCTCATTTAGGCATACACGTTGCCAACCGATTGCTTGGTTTGTTGCGACAGCTCTCGGTACTCATGCTTCTTGAATATTTTGTGCGGAGAGTTGTCTTATATTTGTTGTCTTATTTTTGTCTTTGAAGGTGTACGCTTTGCAGCTAGCTCAACATTTTGCCACTTTGAAGGCAGCGAGAAAGAGACAAAGAAGACGGCGAGTGGAAGGAGGCAATGCCAGACAGGAATTTAGAAAAAAAAAAGCCATTCATTGTTAGGATCCAACCAACAAAAAAGGTTATTTCTCGTCCCCTTTGATTCCGTTTAATTTAGGTCTAAATCAATAAACTGTGGTTCGCAAAAACCACATATTCTGTATTCAGTGCTTCCCTTGGTATAATCATCCCTGGGTCCATTACTGCAGCTAAAAAGGAAACGAACCTCTCGAACATTTTTTTTTCTTATTTCGTACTATCATTAGTGAGAAACATTTATCTACACGATGGTAACTGTTTACGCTATAATTTATTCTAACAGAATCAGTAAATTGGGCTACCTACATAAAGACAGAAGCACTGTAATGAAGTAGCTGAATAGAGAGACAGAGAGAAAAGGAAAGGCCGGGAGGTTAACCAGATATTGGCATCTGATTTGCTACCCAGCGCAGGGGGCGGGAAAATAGGGGCAAGAAAGAGGGGGTAGATAGAGAGAAAGAAAAAACTGAAAATGTCTGTATACGAAGCATTCTGGAGTGCTTCATTTTAATTTAACGCTGTATCCAACTATATAGCATCCATTCAATCGATTAGTTATTAGGCCGAAAACCGTGTTTGCCACCTACACGAAAACTGAACCGGCATAGTTTTTATACTCCTAATATATATAGCAAGAGTAGATGTTCTGCACACTCGCATGACCACTTATGAGGCTGGCGGTGCCACTGCATCAACAAAAGGCTCCGCTGAATGGCCCTGTCACGAGGCGGTTTAGCCGACTGAGCTAGACGGAGCCTCGAATGGGTATTGATTATGAAAAGCAGAGATCCGAGAGAGCATTAGATTACGAAAGACATCACTTCTATTCGCGTGCCTGACTTTGGTCGCTATGGTTCAGAATTGGTCGATACCGTTTCCCTCCAGTCGGCGATGCTTTGCTCTACTTCATCTCGGCAGCACTGCTTGCTCTATGCCAATCTGTACAATTACTGACGACGAACAGCGCTCAGTTTCGTGTAAAAGAATGTGTGTATTCAGAAGAGTAAAAATGAGCACACGGAAGCTTAGCGTTAAACGGCCATGAACAGAAACAGCTTTTGGAGATCAGTGGTATCGCCTCTCAGTAGTAAAACAGAGAGTACACGTAACGCGTTAGGGTGAAAACCTTATGTGGCTCAGAAGGTGGTAAGTCCGCCATCCGCCGTCTCGCGGCACACTCAGCCACGCGACGATGTCAACACGAACGTAGCCACATCACTTAGTCACGTCAAGGCAGCGTGCTAAGCGTAATAAAAAATATTTCCGAATGTGGCGGCGCTAGCAAATGTATATTAAATAAAGAGGGGAAATTAGAAGGGGCCTACACGTATGCAGACTGCAGTTAGCTGGGAATCTAGTATATGTGATGGAATAACGGTACACAACATCTCGATCTTTTGCAGGGGGGGGGGGGGGGGGGAGTGTTCTTAAAGAGAAAAGAAAAGTGAGCCCCGTAACTGTCTCTCAGTGGGAGGACACCTCAACAGTAGCTCACGAGGAATGGAGATAGAGAAGGAAATAAAGGGACACGATTAAAAGGTGGAGAGATAGAGAGAGAGGAAGGAGAGAGCGAGGTGGTGGGACAAGGAGCGACGGAAGTAAGGAGAAGACAGGACAGATGGACACGGTTGCAGAAGTCCGAGGACGGGGCACCACTGGCGAGAACTCTTGTCGGCGACAGGAGATGGCGCAGGGCTAATCCAGTCGGCCAGAGCTACGCTGTCGTCGTCGTAGGGGACCGGCGGCAGGAGGTGGCGTAGGACCAACCCAGTCGGCCAGAGCTACGCTGTCGTCGTCGTAGGGGACCGGTGGCAGGAGGTGGCGTAGGACCAACCCAGTCGCCAAGAGCTACGCTGTCGTCGGAGATCGCGAGGGCACAACCGGTCGGCACGGAATCCAGCGAGTGAGTCCGAATTTTCGCACGGCATTCTTTATTTCGTACTGTTTGCTGTGCATAGACACATGACTTGTTCTACATATATGGTGGTGCACTGTGCTTTTCATATTTTAGTTTGTAAAATGTCTTGTTTACCCCTTTGCAAAATTGAAGCAGAAATATTCCAAGTTATGTCATGTGAAAGGAGCTTACCGGACCGTCGCTTTAAGACGAAATCTCCTTGCCTACTCACCCCCTTTTCACACCCTCCCCCCCCCCAAAAAATTAAAAAGAACACTTGTAAAATGAAGTCCAGGCTTACATGAAGTTCTTATCGTTAAGTGAGATACTAATTCAGCATTATTCAGGTTAATCGAAGCTGAAAACTGAAAAACATAAGAGAGAAATGAGGAGGGGGATGCATAAAGGTACGTTAACCAGAACAGCATCCGATTGGTTACCTCACAGGCGAAGGCGGAAAGCGACAAAGAAGAGAAGGAGAAATAAAGTTAGCGTTCAACGTGTGTATGTACACGCGCGCGGACAGCGCTACCAAGTTGATTGCACCCGCGCGATACAATCATTTTCGAAGCACCTGAAAGTGCTTTTCACTACCTTTAGGGCAATGTGTGCAAACCCTCACTGTTTCACTGTCTTCGATCCTGAGTACAAAGACAATCAATGTATACACAGCGCATTCAGGCGGCTGCATACTCGTCATCCAGGCGTGCGTCGGCAGTGCGGCGAACGAGTCGTGCATCAACTGGATTATGTAAGGCGCTCTTTCTATTTCTAATCAAAGATCATCCGCTATTTATACATCTCATATCATTGTTATCCTGAAATATCGTTCCGAATTTCCTTTGCCGGGTAAATTTCGAGCATAGTTTTACTGACAACTGCGTGATCGCGCTGAAGTGTGTGAAAATCGCCACAAGTCAGAAGACCTCGTTAAAAGCCCCCTCCCGCACCCCAAAAAAAGAAAAGAAAGAAAGAAAGAAAGAAAGAAAGAAAGAAAAAAAGAAAGAAAGAAAGAAAGAAAGAAAGAAAGAAAGAAAGAAAGAAAGAAAGAAAGAAAGAAAGAAAGAAAGAAAGAAAGAAAGAAAGAAAGAAAGAAAGAAAGAAATGATATATCGGAACTATAGTTTGCAGGTTTAGCGAGAAAGCGGTTAAGGCAAAAAGCGGCATCCGCTGTGGGCGGCGGCCGAACTATTGTGCGAAAAATTGAAACATGCGATACAATGGGCACCGCCTTATATGGACAAGTTCAAGGACATAATGTCTTGAGATTGCATTGCCTTTTGAAAACAGACGCAATTAGTACGGGATGTTCCTAAATATGAGGTTTATACTTGATAGCAGGCTTTTCATAACACAACTTATATAAAGCAGTGGTTTTCAAAAAAGAGAGGATGACTTGAGCCGGTTTTGTACGAGTCACACGCAATCTCAAGCATCGCTATTTAGAATAGAGAAGTTTCTTTTTTTTGTTTCAGTTTCAGTTTCGGTTCGCTGATTACATATGCATCAGTTACGAAACACCTGTACGCAGATGAGGGCCCCAAGGTATAAATTCTGCAAAGGGGATTTTGCTATGGCTCCTATTCACCAATTTACGCGCTTTTTGCAGACGCAAGAAAAGTAAATTACCACCATTATGAAATTATTACACGAGAACACTCTTCAGCAGGAATTATTGAATACTGTAGCGTTGACTCGCCTTCTGAGATGTTAAGATAGTCTAATGGTAGCACTGGGCACAGGCCTGTGTTCCGAACTATATGTGCTCGAAATAACATGTTTACGCTGGCCATAAATTTAACAGCCAAGTTTGTCCACAAAGCGTTCAGTGTCATCAAGAAAGAAAGGGAACGACTGCCCATTATGGAACGCTCGAATTACATAAATAAAAAGGAAGCTTCTTTTTGGGTTTCTTGGTGCATGCGAAGTATTTGGTATCGTGCTCAAAAAAAAAGAACATCATGAACTTCCTGTGCCAGCTTCGCACTGTCGACCCTCGTGTGCTCACAGCCCATGATATGCTTTCCGTGAAACGGAATTCTGCGAAGCATAAACGTGGTTTGAAGTCGGTTGTAAGATACTGCTGGTACTCACATGGTGACGCATAGTTTTTGTTGCGTATTTGTTTTTTAATTTGAAAGGTCTCTCAACGGTATATATATATATATATATATATATATATATATATATATATATATATATATATATATATATATATATATATATATATATATATATGTGTGTGTGTGTGTGTGTGTGTGTGTGTGTGTGTGTGTGTGTGTGTGTGTGTGTGTGTGTGCGTGTGTGTTTGTGTGCGTGCGTGCGCGTGTGTGCGTGTGTGTGTGTGTGTGCGTGTGTGTGTGTGTGTGTGTGTGTGTGTGTGTGTGTGTGTGTGTGTGTGTGTGTGTGTGTGTGTGTGTGTGTGTGTGTGTGTGTGTGCGTGTGTGTGTGTGTGTGTGCGCGCGCGCGCGTGCAGAAGGCCGTTTGAGATGCCCGATACCGTTTGAGCTGTTGCTTTCGGTATCACTAAAAACCCTTCCGCTATATGGCGCCAGTGGCGTCTTAGGCAGCGCTCTAAAGTATGAGATTACCAGACAGTAAATACTAAATGCTAGGACCCCAAAATGCTTTATTTTACAATGACCTGTTGTGCATGGTAAAGCAGTATTACACGTATTGAGTCACGTACAAGGAACTGTCATCTACTGACGAACCAACATATATCAAATTATTGTGCATATCGAAGATTTGTAACATTTGCCTTAAATACATTTACACACATAAAACATTTTGCACACAGAACAAGGTATATACAAATCTATTTTGTGATCTCTGTTCAGATTCGATATATTCTCTTCCAACTGCATTTGCTGTATAGAACACGCGACCTCAAAAACTGTCTTGTATCCATCCTGAACTTAACATTTAGAGGTGGCCGCGGTTACACTCTAACTATGTCCGTAATACACGCCCAACTATACAAGGTGACCCCTCGAGTCCTTCATCTGCACAAATCTGAATGCACGGTCTACATACTTTATTGCATGCGCTAGCATCAATTGTCTTCTCAGACGCGGCGTTTCGCCAGCCGCCTTGTCTGTTGCTTCACGGTGCAGCGATTCAAACGCTGCACGCTACACCTTCTACGAACGTTCATTAAAAAGGCAGTACGTTTCAAGAAAGAAGCTCAAATTACGTCTGGGATTCTTTGACAGGAGCCCGAAGCCCAAATTCAATTACAACTTGGTAATTTGATTTTAACGCTGCCTCGGCGTCAGACCTTGCCATGGAAACTGAGAGTCCCTTATCGGACGAGGCATTTTAAAAGCACGTGCCGCGGTGGGTTCAACTGTATTTTGTAACATCATGAATATTCACCCAACATTTCCGACAGTTTCATTAATGGTAAATAAAAAAAGAAAGCTTTCGTCATCTATCTACTTGTGAACCGTTAACGAATCAATTCTGTCTCTCGAGTGATTCTTTCTAATCCGCGACTCTGCATGTGCCTTGGTATGCTCTTTTATATAAGACTCTATCTGCGCAGTCGAACAACATAACGTTTTCCATTACAGTTCGCTATAGAATTTTTTTTAAAATTTTGAGTTTTCTATTATTATCAAGATATCCGGCTGAATATCGATGATTGCAATGGAGTAACTTGCCAAAACTGCAGATTGTGCACACTCGGCACAACGTGGTTTCCCATGCAAAGCCTTTCGGGCACTTTCGCACAATTTCATAATTTCAATTGACGTCACTTTTCATCCTTGCACGAAGAAACCCGTAAAAAAAATCATCCACGCAGTCGCATTAACGGCAATAAAATCGATATATAAAACGTTTGCCCTCACTGCCATTATTGGACCGAAAACGTCTTCTGCGTCTTCTCTTCTATAGTGCGCGATCACTCAGTAATACAGAAAAAAAATACAAAGGCTGGCCTCTCCCAATGCTCGAGGTTTCAGAAGGACGGCTATACATGACCTAGTTCACGTAGGTTCATTGGTGAAACAGCGCAACTTGAGGAAGATGGACAACACGCGCGGCGCAGGGTTACAACCCTGAACAGGGTAATCTAATCTGATATATATATATATATATATATATATATATATATATATATATATATATATATATATATATATATATATATATAAGGGAAAGAAGTGTATACCTAAGGGCTCGTTTTTCCGTGTTTTAACACAATATTAATGAGATATAACAGACAGTAATGCCAAGGAATGTACAGGGGAAGTTATTAAAACCAATGGAATGTAAATAAGAAGAAAGAAAAGTGGATGAAAAAATTACCAACTGTGATATATATATATATATATATATATATATATATATATATATATATATATATATATATATATATATATATATATATATATATATATATATATATATATATATATATATATATATATATATATATATATATATATACGGAACATGGAAGTGCAAGAATCACCGTTGCTTCATGGGTTTTAACGTCCACGACAACGCGAAACATGAAAGAAAAAGCGGCCTACTAAAGCGACGCTAAACCGCCAAACTTATTGAGATAGTTTAACAAGAAATGAAAGGAACGTCGTCTGTCCTGATGCTCCAGCCACATACAGAGGTGGGAAAAGTAAAATTCTTTGCGCTCCTCTTCCGTTCCGCAGCTCGAACGTTAGGACAGTTTTAAAGCTATGCTATATAGCAGTACGCAATGCTCGACACGCACTGTCGGTTCCCCAAAGAAACACGACGAGCGGGAATTCCAAGCGCTCCGGCACCTTAGCGCGCGGTGCAGAGAACGCGTGCAGTCTGCGCATTCTTGGATGTTTACACTCACGCGGAGATTTCTCTATTTTTTTTTTTCAGCGTTTGCTTCGTCGCATTGCGATCGTATGCACTCCTGGGCACGTACGGAGTCCGGTGGCAGCGTTCGCCATCCGTGAGAGCTTTACATGGAAAACGCCTTTAGACCCGGCCGCCCGAACGTGCGATGCCTGGCAACGAGCACGGCTCCTCGGCAGTGCACGGGCAACGTAACCGCACTTCTCTCTTTCCTCGGCTGGCAATGGGTGAAATGCGCTGTTGTGCATCCAACAAACAGCCTTTGCGACCTCGGCCATAGCGGCTCGGCATTCGCGTGTTTCCCAATCACGTATACATGCAAGCGTATAACCGGCGCCTGCAGAGAGAGGCATCACTTCGGGAAAGACGGCTGCGGGTGACGATGCGTTTCGGAGAGTGCCATGGTTTCGGCGGATAGAGTCACGTCACGGAGGACATTGAGTTCAGGCTGCTTTGTATCGTTCAGTGACGAAGCTACGTTATGCTACAGAAAAGACTGAAAAGGAAACATTACCTGGATCTGCCTATATAACTGGCTTGTTAGAATGAAGCGAAGATGTTCATGCCAAAAAGAGCTTATTCTGGGACGAGTTGGTGCCCGAATTTGCTAAACATGGTAATTTTGGCGCAAAGCTAAAAACACGAAAAGGAACATTGCAAAGAAAGAGACAGTGGACAGTTTTTTTTTTTTTTTCCTGTGTTTTACACTGAAAGCTGTGACATCACAACAACGGCCGGTTTTGGCACCGTATACAAGTTGTCTGCCAACAGCGCCGGGGTCCGTAACCGCTATTGTACGAAATAAGAAATAAAAAAGCAAAATAAAAAAATTATGCAGTGCGGAACGGGGTTCGAACATCGATCCTCGCCGGAGCAGCCCAATATTCAACCACCGTCATGTCTGTGCTCGAAACTCTTTTTGCAAAAATGCCTTAAACGTCTGCCATGTCGCGCAAAGAACGTCGTTGACACGTGTAATATGGCGTGGTAAAAGCGCAAAATAACAAGCAGGCATCGCAGAATGCGAATTGGGGGTAACAAGGCGTCACACAATATGAATTGCGTAACGAGGAAGTCATCGAATGCTTGCAGCCCATTGCAAAGCACTCAGCCATAACCCTCCATCGTCATAAGCCACCGAATCAACAAAGTACACGTAATACCTTGGAACGGCGTAACGGGTACCTCGATTCTCGATGACGTAGTGGGTACCGGGCGCCTCGATTCTCAATGACGTAGTGGGTGCTTCCCAACTTGACCAAAATTATGAATTATGGCGTATAGCGAGTACCTTGTGAGCGTACTTGTACTAGTAGACCCGATAGAGTTTAAAACGGTCTCTAGAAATGCCACTTTTCCAGTTTTCGCTGTGACTGTGCTACGCTTTCCGCGCAGGCCTGGTGGGTCTTTTTTATGCTTCCAGCTTTAAGCCAGAATTAGCATGTTTTTAGCCATGTTCATGCCAGAAAGAACCAGCAGAATAAACGTTTGCATCTGATAAATTGAACCACTGATTGAAGAGGAATTGATGGGGTGGAGTATACTTTTGGTATACAGTTCAGTTACAAGGAAAAACCTTATAAGCCAAAGACTAAGACAAGGGTAAAGGCAGGACTTGTTTTTTTTGAACGAAATCATGTTATATCAGCCAACGTCTACATTTTTTTCGTTACCGAAAGGCGTTACAGTTACTGTAAACGTTTCTACGTTTCTATTGACTTCCTGTCCTTCGTGATGTATCATTATACTAATAAGGCTGTGTACTAACACAAATTCTTGAAACTCCCTGGCGTAAACATAACGCGATTACATTACGCTTTTTCTACTGAAAGTGGCAGCCCACTTCTCACAATATACTTACACACTATACTAACATTTTAATTTTAGCTCCTACTTTGATAAGGAGCTTCGGCCCCTACAACAAACATCCAAGGCTTTTAGCGGGACGGCTCAGTGCTCTCCCATAGTTGAGTACGAAGTACTCGAAATCGTTAAACATTTTTTCTAAACAAACAGAACACACTTTAGAAGCACGTTTGCCTGTGCTTTTAAAAAAATAGGGTCAATAATTAGCATGCCTCAACTAAGTCATATATCGTCACGATATAATTACTGACGCATAGTTTTGTCTTTGGTATTATGCAATGATGCTGCTATATATTCGTACGTTTCTGCCAGGTAAGGTTATTTGTCGAAACACCCTAAGTTCACAACATCTAAGTAAATCTAAGTAAATCTAAGTACACATAAATCTATGTACACAGCTGACCTCAAACGTTTTCGCCTCCAACGAAAATGCGTGCACCCCGCCGCGGTGATCTCGTGGCTAAGGTACTCGGCCGCTGACCCACAGGTCACGGGATCGAATCCCCGGCTGCGGCAGCTGCGAAAATGCGAAAACTCCGTGGGCCTGTGTGCTCATATTTGGGTGCACGTTAAAGAAGCCAATCCGGTCGAATTTCCGCAGCCCTCCACTACGCCGTCTCTATTGATCATATCATTAAACCACGCATATCAATTAATCCATCGAAAATGCGGCCGCCGTGTCGGGATTCGATCCCACGACCTGTGGTTCAGCAGTCGAGCATTGTGATACTATAGAGTTGTGGCGGGTAATACGCTATATGTACATACGCGAAGTGAAGTATATAGTGATCCTCTATAGACAAATATGACCTGTATTCGCTACCCTCCTGCATCAGCCGGAATAAGCTTACACAAATAGATATGAACTTGTTATGAAACGTCACTGAATCTAGAAAAAAAGAACTCACTTTATACATGCGCCCAAGACGATCTGCATGGAAGGCATTTTTTCTTTTAACTCTATGCAATGATTCTCCCTCACCCCCTCTAAAAGGTGTCAGCGCCTAACGTGGTTTTGCGTGACCTCCAAAATCGGAGGCATCGCACGCGTCCTGCACCTCACTTGCATTTGTCTTACCTCCGAGCTCGGCCCACATCTGACCAAGCGATGATCTCGTGTGACGATTTCGTACGTGACGACGCGTTATGTGACATCACGCTGACGTCATGTGGTGACGTTAACAAGGGATGATTTTTCGCATCACCAGTGCTGACGTCACTGACGCTCAATTTTCGTGTTTGGTGAGGCATCTGACGCCTCACGCCTCAGTAACTCCGCGGTGGAAGTTTCGCTTCACGGCTCTTCTCTGTTCACGTGCGGGTACAACGTCGATCCCAGCAACTACACAAATCAAATGTTAAAAAAAAATAGATTGGTTGTTTCCCGATTTTATTTTTACCTCACCTCGTATGGACGATGCTCGCAGCTCAGCTAGAACCGGAAGGGAAAACAGAATAACGGGAAAGATAAAATGAGGTATATTATACCTATTGCAGCAAGCACAGGACCAGGTTAACTGGCGGAACATGGGAGAGGCCTTTGTCCTGCAGTGGACGTAGTCAGGCTGATGATGACGATGATGATTATGATGAGGAGGATGATGATGATGATGATGATACCTATTGCCACCTTCGCGTACAAGAGCAGCGTTTGGAGCCCCCGGATGTAATTGTCCCGCGTTCTCTTACAAAACGAGCATTGCTTTTACGACAATGGTCCGTGGATTATGAAAAGCAAGTACGGGTCGCATAAAGACACGGAAAAGAACAAACACCGAGACTGCGGATGTGGTTTAACAATGGCCTTGCGTAAGCACAATTTATTCGCCCGGATTCCCCGCCTTCGCACGCTTGCATAAAGCTTTGAAAAACGCCTGTATCGCGCAAAGTTCTCCGTAAGCCCTTCGGGTCGACGTGAGAGGAGGATGTCGACAGAAGAAGACGCCCATCAAGAGAAACGGAAGCAACAAAGCGCGAAGCGAAGGGTCCGGTGAATCCGAGGCATCCGACCGTTGTGCAGGAGAGCCCGCGGCAACCTCAGTAGTCCTGATCGCGACACCCCAGTCGACATTGATGTCGACGCAGGGATAAAGAAGGCCCTCCGGTACCCGTCGACTCAGGAAATGGAACGTCATTCAAAGTCCTTCCAGCCGGAACGGCACGGCGCCGGCGGCTCAAAAAGAGAAAAAGGGGTGAAGAAGGGCGGAGCACCCTCGGCGAGGAGTCGGCGGAGCTGTCGGCTGACGTAGACAGGCGACGTCCCGATAGTGCTATACGTTTCCAAATTGAGTAGTACCCTTTGCACAGGCAGCGGCCGCTTCGACCATATAGACTTACTGTACGCTACTGAGTGTCCGGGTTGAATTTATTATTTTTTAGTTTTTTTAATCAGAGCGGTTTAATAATGACTTCACCATGTTCCTTGTGATGCAGTTTCAATTGGATGGCGATTGTGCATTACAAATACCATGGCCGTCGGTATGCGTTCGTTACCACCAGTTTTAACAGCTCCAACAGCGGTTCTATTAGCCTGAACGCATTAACTGCAGTTGTAAATTATGACGTTGACCCACTGCAACATCGACATCGGCAAAAGTCGTTGGCTTTCAAGATACAATCGGTCACGCGCTACGGAACGTGCCTAGTCATCAGGCAATTTTCTTAGATTTTGAAAGCAGCCCCACAACCTCAGCATGATGCTCTACGACTGTTCTCGCTACGCTGTGCAAAGACGATCTAACTCATGCCCTCTCGCCCGTCTTGACTACAGAACGATGACGCTATCAACTAGTCCACAATGCCACCCTGAAAAGTCATTGAGAATTCAAGCAACCAAGGCAGTGCTCGAATTCTTAAGGTCAACAGACTCTCACGGGCGGACTATAATAGAGTCAATAACGCCGTATACCGCACAAGACTCGTTCTGCGCGGTGACGCTATGTGTGAGCGTGTGTACTTATTTATTTATTTATTAGAATACCCTCAGGGCCCGTAGGGCATTACAGAGGGGGTGGGTACAACATATATAACACACAAGAAAAAAAGACAAAATAAAGAAACAAGTATCAGATGCGCAAATCAGGAAGGCAACATAAGTCAACTAAAAATGTATAAGAATTCAAGCACATACAAGACAAAGATAGATAGTGGAAACTGCGTATAGTTACAAGCATTGCTGAGAAATTGCAGTCTTGAATAACAAAGGGTCTGTTATTGATACAACGGAAGAGGGAAGGTGGTTCCAATCGGCGGCTGTTTTCGGTAAGAAGGCTCCTGAAAAGAATTTGGTGCGGCAAAACGGAATGGCAACCTTATGCTGATGATCAATGCGCGACGAGTGGTATGACGGTTGTGAAATGAGGTCTCGCTTCATTGATGGATTGTGAAAAAATATCTTATGAAAAAAATGCAGTCGCGCCAGTTTCCTCCGGACAGTTAAATTGGGTAGGTCAAGGTTAGATTTCATTTCTGATATGCTAGCAGACTTCCCATCTCTTTCTCCCGTTCTTCACTCTCCTTTCAATCTCCCCTATCTCTTCCCCATGTGCAGGATAGGATACCGGTTATGCCAAACGGGTTAACATCCCTGCCTTTCCTCTCTCTCGTTTTCCTTCTTTCTACGTGACGACTTACATTAGCAGATATAGAATATTAAAAAAAAAGAATCCCAGGACACCTAAGCTGACTGTATGCTTTAGCATGAGTGCTAAATCATTACAGTTCAGTAGAACGTTCGATCCAGCAGCAGAAGCCACCTGGTTCCAACGCCCACCGACGCCCTGCGCGAAGAAGGACGGACGAAAGCGCGGCTAAGCCCGGCGAAGGTGACGTGCGCGTCACGTGTGCAAGACATTTGAACGCCCCACCACGCTGACTGGCATTTCCATTGCCAGCCCCGGCATTAAAAAGCTGTGACGTCGAATTTTCGGTCTAAACAGCACGCGCAAGGCAGAATACAAAGGACTGCATGCTATCCAGGCGGTGTTTCTTTAGCACTGTAAGGTAAGACACTCGGCTTCAGAGTGTCCCCCCTGTCCTCGTATGCCCGTCACCAAAATGTCAAGGATTGCACCCTAGCGGTGGCATAGTGTGTAGGGCGTCCACTTGAGCTGGTTCGAACTCCACCATAAGCAAGCACCAGTTCTCAAAGGAGATTGAGAAGCATGGGTATACAGGCGTCCCCCTTACCCGTCGCGTGGTTGTCTCTGGTGGAATTATAACATGAAGTCGCGCCAATTACGGAATTCTCCCGAAGGACGTGTATGTGTCAACGACCGCGAAGTTGTACACATGAACGACTGTATATAGTGTTTCCCACTCCGCATTTATAATGATCCTGGGTGTTTTTTTTTCAAATAATTATACGAGGAAACAAATTTCCGTAATTGGCTAGTCGGGCCTTCAATCAATCGACTGCATTGCGAGTCCGAGTAAATACGTTCCTGTCGAAATGCTAGCGCAGTGTTCTCATCTGTTAACTGTAGTACACCTACAGTTAACAGACCGAGCAAAAATACTACATTCAGATTTGAGGTGACTCAAGGTAACGGGTATATATAGATAAACAGCATGCCTGACTATTTTAATGTTTAAAAGAAACAATAAGTGGGCAAAAATAATTAGACCAGTGTGCATACGACGTACACCAGCACAGTGCACGTAACTCGACAAGATATAGTCTTGTATATTAAGCCAAGCGTCCAGTAAACATTAATCAACAATAAGAAAAGGACTAGTGTGGCGACGCTACATTCAGACAAACAACGTTCTATTTGCCTCCAATGTTTCGTTTTTTCCTAAATTAGCGCTTCTCTGCCGCTAATGAAAAAAAAAAGCAAGAGTATCGCTTTCATTTCGCTTCCCCTCTGTGCTCCCGGTTAAACCAGTACGCAGCTACTACAGCGCCGACTCGCGCCAAAAATAGAAAAAAAAAAAAGAGATTTCATATCTGGGACAGTGTCGCTCCTTCCATTCCTCTCAATATTTGCGCTGTCCCTTCGGTCAGCGCGGCGACTGCCGGGCTCCGTGTTTACGCAGCGTCTGCGTAATGGGCTTTCCCGTCGGTGGCGACCCACTCAACCTAATTAGCTTCCGCAGATGGACGTGAATGTGAGTGAAGACACTTGCCATTCACAAGGGGTGGCATTCGCGCGGCATTATATGGGCACGGGCGGCGGCGGCGGCGGATCGACATAAGGATCTCGGCCGGCTGCCAAAACCGCTCGTTGTTTTCTTAGCCGGCTCACACGAACCCTCTGTTTTTTCGAACGGCGTTACATCGACAGTGTGTGCTTATAATGGTCGGGCCGTGTTGTTTCTGAACAGAGGGGAAGCGCGCAAAATCAGCGACGCGGGCGCGAACGTGACCAATGCCCGAAGCACAGTGCTTGCCTCGAAAACGAATGGGGCTGAGTCAGCACACTATTGTGAAAAAAAAAAAAGATGGGGGGGGGGGGGGGGGTGCAAAGGAAGGTGGAGCAGTTACTGAGCGTCAGCGATTGTTCACCAGGGAAATGAGTTAGTTAGTTAGTTAGTTAGTTAGTTAGTTAGTTAGTTAGTTACTTAGTTAGTTAGTGAGTTAGTTAGCTAGTTAGTTAGTTAGCTAGTTAGTTAAATAGTTAGTTAGTCAGTCAGTCAGTCAGTCAGTCAGTCAGTCAGTCAGTCAGTCAGTCAGTTAGTTAGTTAGTTAGTTAGTTAGTTAGTTAGTTAGTTAGTTAGTTAGTTAGTTAGTTAGTTAGTTATAACTTGCACATACTTCACTAAGATGATAATTTAATATTCGGAAGCAGAAGAGCAAACGAAAGGCGGCAATGGAGCATTATTTGCTGACGAGATAAACATTATCAGAGGAATTAAGCGGCTGATGCTTGAATTATTACGTGAGCACGCAATGTGAATGCAGTAATGACCACGAACAGTGCACAATCACAGACGTGAGCGGAAAAACAAGAATGCGAGAATATACAAATACGAATGTAGTTACTCGTCATAATAAAAGCAGAAACAGTGCGTAATATTTTTATGCCTTTGCAATAAATTTGCAAGCGTATAGAAAAGACGACAGAGAGAAAGATTTCGTGTACCAGAAATGCGGACATATCAATTCAGAAAATTATGTTTCGATGACCGCACTAACATATTAAAGGAGAGGACCAATGTGGAAAGAGTATACTGCAAGTTTATCTCATCGATTGGACTTGTAGTGAGAAGGTGGCATTGTTTTTTGTCGTGAGTACTCTAACTCCGCGTTCCTTCATACAAGTACACACATACTGAAATCGTGAGTACATCATACTGAGATTATGTCAAGACATATTGAGTGAAGTTCAATAAATCTCATGAGCAGTGTATCTTGCTCCTTTTCGGCCGCAAGTGGACACTACTAGCGTAAACAAGTAGCGTACACAAACGTGGCCACCACCGATGGAGAGCATAAGGGGGCAGTGCTATGGCGCATCTTATCCCTCGTTACTTCGTGCGAAATAATACACACTCGTAACGGGCAATCGACGACCGTTTGCGAAAATGCCTTCAAAGTTCAGTGGGGTGAACATGGGGACTCCGATGTTCAGGTTCAAAGTCACGGGCACTTCGAAGGAGTGTGTCTAGCACGCACAGACTCTTACTTTCGGCATCTCTGCTGGCGTTCCGTTCAGATCGCACGTTCTTTTCCAGACAAGCGCGCCATGACCGAGAAACGACGCAAGAGGCCGATTCTCCCTTTTAGTCGAAATCTCGGGAAAGCGATCAAGGCAAGAAAACGGGAGGCGCGGAGCAAGGAACGAACTCGCACAGAAGGCGCGTCGACCGAGCTCAATTGAACCGGTCGCCTTTATACGCTCCACGCGCAAGGGACTCTGTGAAAATCGAAGACTGCGATTTTTCCCTCGGCATGGCCTGGTCAGAGGGAGCCTGCCTGACAACGAGGTCCAACGTGGCCTGTTTCGTAACACTGAATGGGCGAACCGTTTCTTGGAAGTGCGCGCTTTTCTTTATATCCTAAATGAGTTTGTTCGTTGACGCTTCGGAATACAAGTATAGAAATCCAACAACCTACAGCACCGGGCAAGTCTGCAATTCACAGCGGCAGCTGCGCGAAACACCCAGCACGTGAGCACGGCCGTTGTGGCCGGTGTACTTTGCGACATCTGCGACAGCGATTTGTCAGATGGGTCCGCGAAGAGAATGCAAGTATACTTGACAACAGCGGGTGGTATACGCGATCGCTGTTACATCACAACGGAAAACTTAAAGTAGATATAGATTACTTTTTTAAGTTCGTAAGGAGCCTATACTGTTGTTACGCAACTGCAGCCCTTCTGGTTCGTGAAAACTTTCTCTGGATGATGCGGCTGCCAGACGCGTTGATACTAAAGGCAGGGGCCAACGACAAAATGATATAAAGCGTTTCCGATGGGAACAACCCATACGCAGCTAAGCAGACGTCGTCGGACAGAGGTTCTAGCACGTCAGAGTATCCGCTTGTACTTACACCAAGTTGAATCTTCCTTTCTGTATTTCATTTTTCAATGATACAAATTGTATTGGAGCTAAGTGTGCATTGCTCCACATTCTGTAGAATCATCACTTAGCTGGAGGGGACTCACTTTTATCAAATGAAAGCACGGATTTTAAATTTTCGTGGTCTTTAAAATAATAATCCGAACAAGAGAAGTTAATGAGACGACAGAGGAGGGCAGTTGATTAAAGCGGTGAGACATCTTGAAACAGAGAATATCGCTGGAGCCTATGTTTCGGCATGTGGACTTGACGAAGACAAGTCGGCTTGACCGACATCGCCAGTACGACGATTTCTCATCACTTAAAAAAAAACGACGCACCATGAAAGAACACAAAAGCTGTTAAAACTGGCAAATGGACTTCATTTCTATGTTTCCAGTGATGACGTGATAGCGCCACGAAACTTTTATAGGGGGTCACACATCGGGGTCGTACAGCAAGCTATAGAAGGAGCAAATGATGAGGAGCAGACCGAAAGAAAGACAGGGCCTTTAACCAGGAAATCATATGACTTGGAATCGTACAGAAAGAGCTGAAAGAATGCGTAGGTACATTAACCAGAGTTATTACATGATTTGCTAGGTTAGCTACTCTAAAGTTGAAGACTAGGGAGAGAATATTGCTATAAATTCGAAGAACGAGAAAAAGCGAGGTAGATACAGAGTACATATTCACAATCACTGCTGTTCGCAGCACCGTGCGAAACTCGGCGGTCATACAGTCGTTCAGGCAGGTTTATCTTCGGAACAACTGCAATCGCTGCTGTCTGCTACGACGACCTTTGAGTTTGGAGTTTGAGTATGACTTCTCGGTGGTAACAGCCGATCGTCAATGTGTGGTATAGCGCTGCCGCGTATATTCGTCGCCGACTGTCCTATCGAGCACACGCGCTGGCCAAACATACTTGTTAGTCTGCTCGAGACTAGAATTCTTGCAAAAAGCGTTCTCGGTCACTCCACCACAGAGTGAAATTGATCGCGTGAAATTTTCTGACGTAAAATGACGACCTGATTGAAGGAAACGTGGAGGTCTCTTGAGCGTCGCCTTCAGGAACGCAACGCTGTATCTCAACCGGGCCCCATCCGCATCGTCTTCCTATGCCGCATAATTTCTCAAACATATATACGCACGGTAACCCAGTGGCGAAGTTTTGTTTCAAGAAGAGCTGAAGACATTAGAGAATTTTAGTACTGCGGAATGGTGCTACGTACGCATCACGCAAGCGCCTTGCGTTACGTGGCGTCGTTTGCCACTAATGGGCTTTTAGTACGCCGTAGTACCCGCGTACGTAACGAGCGTGAAGCGTGTTGCGTCATCTGGTAGATCAAAATAGAAGTACGTGTTGTTGACAGCCAATGTGAGCCAATCCAAGTGTTATAGCCAGATTATGGCCATATTTTAAGCCACAGAGCCGGTCGGTGCTTGCCTTCGATGCCGCCATTTTGCAAAACGAAGTCTCGCGCTGTCGCGAACTTGTTCGAGAGCGGCGCGATCAGCTCATACGTACGCACGCACGCATCTCATGCGTGCGTACGTAGCGGCTGCGTACGTAACGCGATACGTGCGCGTTGCGGTCTGCGCACTACGCAGAACGTGGCGTCCTTACGTACGCAACGCCGCCACGTACGCACCGTACGCAGTACTAAAACTCTCTATTTTTAGAAGCGACAAAGTGCTGCAACAGTGCATGGTAAATTGTCGTCTACGCGCTCCTCTGCGACTTCAGCGCAGAACCGAAAGGCTCACACTCGAGTCCAGTTTCAGTGAGCGGGCGTATCATCCCCGAGCAGCGGCGTTATCCCTCCCTGGTCCAGCCGGGGAATCCGCAAAGGGCGAAGGTTGACCGTGCAGCCGTCCGAAGCGGCTCGGCGCGGCGTCGCAGGGCGCGGTCGATTCATTCCGCGCTGCCTTTTATATATTCCTGGTCGATCTCACGCGAGGAAGAAAGCGCGGACGCCGATAAAAGCGGGGGATGTGCCATATACGCGCGGCCTTCTCCTTCGTCCGTTCCTTCCTCCCGTGTTCGATCTACGGGACCTCTTCCTATAGCCTCTTCTTGACGGCTCTGGATTTAAGAGGAGACACACCGCGGGATCTTGCCATTTCGTGCGATGTCTCTTGGAAAGTATAGGACGCCCTAGCGGTATGACTGACTAACATTTCGTCCGTACGATTTCAAACATTAGAATCTGTCCAAAATAGAGCATCTAGGTTTATATATTCCGATTACTCGCGCCACACAAGCGTTACTAACTTAAAGATTAAAGCACATCTTCCCAGCCTTGAACTGCGACGCAAAGTCGCTAGATTAGCTCTTTTTCATAAATTTTTTTACTCACTGTCCGACGCATCTGTTATCATGCCCGCGCATCGCATATCTTCCCGCACTAACCACAACAACCCAGTTTACCCTGCGCATGCCCGTACAACTGCTCACCTTCGGTCATTCTTCGTTCAGACAGCGAAGGATTGGAATGACCTTCCGTCCCACGTCGTGCGCCACTCCAGCCCCATTCTTTTCAAAGCGCACATGGAAGAAACCCTGTATTGCCCACCCCTCATGTAACACCCCTCCCTGGAGTTTTTGAGGTATAATCAATAAATAATAAAAACGCGAGAAAATCGGAATACGAACGAAGCAGGCGTCGTTCGTATTCCTTCATTCATTCATTCATTGAACGTCTTCGAAAAAAACCCATAGTTCAGCTCTGGTAAACGCACATGTTATTATTATTATTATTATTATTATTATTATTATTATTATTATTATTATTATTATTATTATTATTATTATTATTATTATTATTTATACGATAATGCAACCCCATTTGGGTCCAAGCAGGAGAGCAATAAATGAATAGACATACACATGAATACCAATAACAAAGAGGGAAAAAAAAGGAAAAAGTCACAGCTAAGCAAGCTACACACTGAAGAAAAAATTAGGGAACCCTAAAGCTTCGCTTTTAGGAGTCGAACGTGATAGCGGTACTCTGTTCCTAGTGCGTACTTCAAAGACTTTGTGCATGAAACATTTTCGAATTTGCTATGCATTCAGTACGTCGTCTTTAGGGAATAAACGCAGTAACGTGTGTGCCTCTTGTAGTGGGTGACTGGATTGAAACCGTGGAACCGTTATGATAATCACATGTACCGACGCCCGTTGGCAATGGACGCTTGTACGACACGTTATTACTTCAATACTTCATTTTGCATTGTGAAGCATGTATACAGGACGCGCGTGTTTGTGAAGCATGAAAGGCATTTTCACGGCATTTCCAAGCAGAGGAAGTTATTTTTCCTCTATATATTCACAAGCAGCATCGTAGCCGTGTGATAGAACATCCGCTTGCCACGCAAAAGACTCGGGTTCGATTTCCACTCGTACTTGAGCGACCCTGGTTCGGTCGCCACTCGGGCCCAGAATTTTTTGTCATTTATTTTATTTGCATTGTTCTCGATTTTTTCGGTCACGCATAAGATGATTTCTCGCTCACAACTAACGACGCCGACGCCAGAATTTCCGCGGAACGAGCTCTTTAACGCTAACGCGTTAATATCAATAACAAACAATATGCATAAAAACGACGTCAGAAGCAAATAACGATAGTAAGAACATATTTGCGTGCTCATGAACATATTTGCTTATATCCCGCAATACGCTTGAGCTACACAAAACATGAGCATAAAAATAAAAATGAAGGGTTATTCAACATAGCAATGATGATAACATTAAGTAGATATACGTTCATCGGAATCTGCGCTTATTAGATGTGACAACTGCAGGTTATTCTAATCGTATAGTGCGCGGAAAGAACGAAAACTCGAAAAGGTTAGCTCTGGTCTTATACAGCGTTGAAGACAGATAATGACGATGCCGTGTTGCAAGCTGTGTCCTGCAAGCTGTGTCAAGTAAGCGTGTGGCTTGAGAGAGAAAGAGCTGTTTTTAAGTTAGAAAAGAAATTTTAGCCTGCGCATATTCCTTCGATTGAAGTGTCCCGAATAATATGCTCTTCCATTAGGTTATATAGTGGGAGAGTCAGTTATTCTGTATTTAGCAAAAATGAACCTACCTGCTTTGCGTTGGCTTATCTCTAGTGCATTAATGTTGGTTTTTGTGTAGGTATCCCATACGAAGCATGCATATTGTAATTTCGGTCAGGTGAGTGAAGTGTAGGCTAGCAGCCAAGTATCATGAGGAGTAAAAATAAGCTGGGCGAGATTGTATGTATCCATAGACGACCACTCGTATGTCTTTTTTTTCTTTTATTCCTGTATTCTGCACGCGCTAAAGAAGGTAAAATCATGAGGAACGTGTTTTACTTTATGTCTGACGATACACTGTTCCCTGAAGGAAAAGCTACGAAAATAAAACAGTAACATTAAACTACTAAAATACTAAAAGTTAACAGCAGTAAAGAAAATTTTCAGGAGAGTATCAGTAATATAAGAGACATTTTTTTGTATAAAACAAGCAGTGAAAGCAAACAGGCTTGATACGAGGGAAAACAGGCAATAAATAATAAAGGGCGACGATGATGAACAAAGGTAATGTAATAAAATACAACGCAACGTATGTTATAAAGACAATAGAGGAGAAAAGGTAAGTAATAATAGAAGGAATATTAATGTAGAGAAGAAACAAAAGTAAATTTCTGAAAAAAAGAATAAAAAACGCCGCCTGGTTTGATTTACGGCGACTATATTTAGTGATCACTGATTAGGATAAGCAGTGCATAAAAACTGTTGGGCTTGGACGAAGCCACGCAACGGTCTACATCGCGTTTTTAAAGTGATTGACATTGCTTTACACTAGCCGTTAAAGATCGAAAGAAACAATATAATGCGGAAGTAAATGCAGGTTGAAGAGAGGCTTGCTTCTTTCCAAGTACCGCATTAAATCTGAGCGTTGCGGTAACGTCACTTTAGTGCGGACCAGCCCTTTTACAGACTATACATTGCAATAAGAGTTGTTAAGTATGGTAGCAGTCATAATTTCCGTGTACTACGTAGGTTATCGTTTATGTATCGCATCACGACACCATACAAAGGGAGAAGGATTACGGATGAAGACATTTTAGGTTATAAAGTATCTATTCGTTTATTTCACCATAATACATACAGTTATAACTAGTTTGAACGAGGTAATCAGGCCTGTTGCAATTGCACATATTATGGTGAATTAAACGAAATCTCAAATATAAAAAGTATCATTTGCAAATCAAGTCTTTTACCATACGCCGTTATAACCTCCGGTATATAGGTGATATCGCACCGTGTGGATAGCGTTCAAAAGAACGTACAAGCTTGTTCTTTTGAAACAATAATAGTATAGGCGGTGCCAATCTTGTAGCATAATGGCTGATGATAGTCTATCTGGTGTTCAGCGCAAACTCCGATCACGAAACTTGTAAGCATGTGGGTTGTTCGGCTAACCGGTAATGCTCCCCGTATGCAAACGCAGTCATCTGCCCACTGATGTTTCATTAGCTTTACCTGCCGTGTTGTTTATTTGGAGGCAGAACGAACGACTGGTATACTTGCGCAATATTTCCAGCTCCATGTGCCTCATGATCGAGCAGAACTGCGCTGCCTACATTAGGCAAACTATAGCTGAGCACGCGATGTGTGAGTGGTTGTGGCTAAGGCCTCGCACAATCTTCCAGCGAATAGGCAGTAACGCAAACGCAAACACAAACACACACACAAACACACACACGCACATTGCGTCCAAGTGACTGCAACGTCTTAAGCACGCCGAACAAATAAACAAATAAATAAAATGTTACTGGGAGCTTTCTCTAGACGACAACGTGAGCTTGGAAGGGCCTGCAGCCACACACAAGCAAGTATACAGCGTGCATGCAGGTAAAAAGCGCCCGTACGTGAAGCAGCCGCGACCAATGCATTCAGCTGCACCACTGCAACTGCGCCAAGAATCGATATATGGCGAGAAGCACGGTACAGCATAAACGATGGAGGCAAGGAATGCTGCTTGCACGGCGGAAACTGCGCGAGCCGACGACCGAGAATGTAGTAGCCCTGTCGGAGAAGGCCAATCGAAAAAAGGGCCTGATAACCTTTTCTCGTCCCTCGATTGGACCGGCAAATTCCTTCCCCGTCCTTCGCCCACCCTAAGTCGATTTGGCAGCATTGTTTTTTTTTTTAGCTCGCTTGTTTCGCTTTCGCCCTCTTCTTGTTGGCTTCCTTCTGGCCCTTTTTCTTTCTTACGAGCGCTTCTTCGTAGCCGTCATCGCTTGCAGATCCAACAAATTGGATGTGCGCACGTACACAGCCTACCCGAGCTGCGGCGACACAAACGTCCAGGCGAGTGCGATTCCGATTGGACGCGCGACGGCATCCGAGCCGCTGAGCAAATGTCAGCATTCGACAGTACAGCGGCGCCCACTAATCAGCGGCTGTAAAAACACGTCTGACTGGCACTTATGGAGCCTGTTTTCATGGTGCTGAAACAATGAGGGCAAGTCACCTTGTAGCTCTGACTAATGTTTTCAGTTACACGTCATACCGGGCTCGAACGCCTGTGCAACGTGAATGTGCACAGTGTGCGTAAAAGAACCGCACGTGGGTATACCATTTCTTGTTGTCCCCGTCTTTCGCTTTCCTTTGTCCGCCTCGATGGATCCGTGGCTAGGGAGATGATTGATGACCTGGAGGTCACGGGTTCGACCCCGGCCACGGCGGTCGCAATTCTATGTTCTATGAAGGCGAAATCGTAAAGGTCCTTGTAATGTGCCATGTCAGTGCACGCTGAAAAACAACAGATGGTCGAGATTTCCGGAGCCTTCCACTACGGCGTCTCTCACAATCATGTCGTGGTTGCGGCACGTAAAACCTCATGTATTATTATTATTATTATTATTATTATTATTATTATTATTATTATTATTATTATTATTATTATTATTAGTGTTAGTGTTCCCTTCCCTTTTTTTTCTCTTTTAGGGGTGAAGCACCTGAGCGTCTAGGCTTATCGTTGTGCGATGTCGTCGTCGCGGTCAATTAAAAAACAGGTAAGCGCAACAAAAAAAAAATGAATGAATCCCCCTACTCACCAGCGGTCCATATTATGCTTCCCATGAGTTAAAGGTTCGTAGTTACTGTTTAAAACATCATGTTTTGCTTAGAAGAAGTGTCGAAATCCCCGGATGAAATTTGCCGAGGCAATCAAGTTTGTTAGCTAAAACCAGAAACACAAACGTCATCTATTAGAAATAACACTTCTTGAAACATGTTTGTGAAGTAACGGTGCGATAGTAAGTAGGTGGCGAATGAAACATGCTCAGCCAAGTTTTTGCAGATTTCCCTTTGGGACGGCTTTCAGCTCTCCCATAGTAGTGTACCGAGTACTGTATATCGTTAGCCACTTTTTCTAAACACAAAAATTTTGCTGTAGGAAACACCAGTGCACCCAGGTTTCACTTCAGTGGAGCTGAAGCGGCCCTCCCCACATGCCCTGGCGCCACGATTTTTTCTTAGCTTCCCCTACAACCCGGCCTCTCGAAGTAGAAGGCCGGTGTTGTGCACGTCAGTAGGCGGCACTTTGTCAGCGTGCTCCCTCCATATTTCATCTATGTTCATGTGCGTATCAGCAATGAAATGGAATAATAATTATTGTGAAGTGAACCGCTATGAGGTGTCCCTCACGATTAGATTTTGGTTCTGTAACAGAAAAACATCAGTGCAACTATTCGAAAGAGAGAGAGGGAGAGAGAGAGAGAGAGAGAGAGAGAGAGAGAGAGAGAGAGAGAGAGAGAAAGAAAATTCCAGGTATTGTCTACAGCATCTCGTGCGCAGACTGGAGTGGCAGTTACATAGGCGAGACTGGTAATTACTACGAAAGATAAAACAGCATATATACGACGTAAGAAAGGAAGGCCTTATCGAATGCTCTGGTCGAACAAGTGGAAACGTGTGAGCACAAAATAGGCTGGGATAACGCGAGGATAACGGAAAGCAAAAAGAACTGGTAATCTAGCCTTAATCTCAAATCTATGACGATCCATACAACGGCCCACACACCCAATTGAAATGACGAAGGCTTTCCAAATGCGTACACACGTTGCTTACGTCACATTACGTAACATACATAACCGGACTGCTCACACACTCATTTTTTCATTTGTGAACAAGGCTCCCATGTGGGGTCTTAAACGCCATGCTCAGTTTATTTTCTTTGACTTGTGGTCAGTCTGTTGTTTTATTGTTCAATAGGTCATGTATTCACACGAACATCTTACGCTAGCGTGCTTGTAAGCAAACTTTTGAACGAACACTGATACCTCAGAAATCACGGGCGAATACGACTGACCAATGACACAAAGCACTTACAAACTAAAATATATGGAAATTGGGCAGCCCAGCTTTATGGATGTATGAACAGAAAAAAAAAAGACTCGCTCGCTGGATTTCGTGCCGACTGGTTGTGCCCTCGCGATCTCCAACGACAGCGCAGCTCTCGCCGACCGGACTCGCCCTACACCATCTCCTGACGCCGACAAGAGCTCTCGTCGAGTGGTGCCCCGTCCTCGGACTCCTGCGACCGTGTCCATATTTCCTAGCTTCTCTTCACTTACGTCACTCGCTGTTCCTGCACCTCGCTCTCTCCTTCCTCTCTCTATATAAATCTTTCAATCCTATCTTTTTAATCACTCCTTACCCCCATCCCTAGCGAGCTACTGTTGAGGTGTCGCACCTGATGCAGACAGTTACGGGGCTCACTTTTCTCTTCTTTTCCCTTTAAGAACCACATAATAAAAAATATTTGTGAGTCCCGATAGATAAACAGACAGACAGACAGATAAACAGACAGACAGACAGATAGATAGATAAACAGATAGATAGTTAGATAGATAGATAGATAGATAGATAGATAGATAGATAGATAGATAGATAGATAGACAGATAGATAGATAGATAGATAAACAGATAGATAGTTAGATAGATAGATAGATAGATAGATAGATAGATAGATAGATAGATAGATAGATAGATAGATAGATAGATAGATAGATAGATAGATAGATAGATAGATAGATAGATAGATAGATAGATAGATAGATAGATAGATAGATAGATAGATAGATAGATAGATAGATAGATAGATAGATAGATAGATAGATAGATAGATAGATAGATAGATAGATAGATAGATAGGATATGTGGGGTTTAACGTCCCAAAACCACCATATGATTATGAGAAACGCCGTAGTGGAGGGCTCCCGAAATTTCGACCACCTGGGGTTCTTTAACGTGCACCCAAATCTGAGCACACGGGCCTACAACATTTCCGCCTCCATCGGAAATGCAGCCGCCGCAGCCGGGATTCGATCCCGCGACCTGCGTGTCAGCAGCCGAGTGCCTTAGCCACTAGACCACCGCGGCGGGGCTATTGGCGAGTCCCGAGAAACGCGGTTATCGTGTAGCAGGCCACTCCTGCCTTCGGACAGGTAGATCGGGCCGGGGCTGCAAATCGTGGGCTGACAGCCCAGATATGGTATACGGCTTCTGTGTGGTTTATTATTACACATTACTGCGCAGAAAACGTTATCGGCACCACAGAACTACAGTGCGTAGCATATGGCAAAACCCGCCCTTAGAGGTAAAGGGTGTTCAAAACTTTCCAGCGTCCCGGAACTCATTGTCCGCATAGCGCAGATCTAAACAGCGCTGCAAACAGACTCGTCCGCGTTCCAACGCGATAAGCAACCACGGTTATAAGGTTCAATAAACTCGCGCGCGACAGGAAAAGATGTGATAAAAAGTTGGGTCAACGTAGACTTATCTCAGCGGTAACCTACTAACATACATTTCTCTACAAAAAACAATGCAGCGCTAAGAACTGTGCGACAAGCAACTTCATTAAAACTTCAGGAGTGTGTATTGGTGTTTATTCGCAGGAGAGCTAAGCACACATTTGAAGACTGCAAAAAAAAGAAAGTGTATGAGTCCGGAAGATAATCTGGGTGGTATTCAAAGTTTACGACACAATGCCCTTAGCAGATTTTTTTTTTCACCAACAACAATTATGACTCTGAGGGCTTGCCCCGACGCGGTGGTCTAGTGGCTAAGGTACTCAGCTGCTGACCCGCAGGTCGCTGGATCGAATCCCGGCTGCGGCGGCTGCATTTCCGATGGAGGCGAAAATGTTGTAGGCCCGCGTGCTCAGATTTGGGTGCATGTTAAAGATCCCCAGATGGTCGAAATTTCCGGAGCTCTCCACTACGGCGTCTCTTATAATCACATCGTGGTTTTGGGACGTTAAACCTTACAAATCAATCACTCCGAGGGCTAACAAACGTACCCCAAATAGAGAGAAAGTGAGAGAGAATAAACTTGTATTAGCGAATGTATATACAGAGAGCCCTCGTTGGGTGGGGCCTTCAGTGCAGGGCTCCATTGCCTTACGCATCCAGCTGCTGCTGTTTCTGCGGCATAAGCTGAGCAGTGCAGGCTCCCAAGAAAAATGGCTGGAGTTGGGGAGACGCCGAATAAAGATTAGGCTGAAGAAGTCGATACCACATTTTGAATTATATCAAAGTTGAAATAATAGAGAAGCGATTCTCTTAACGAAAGTGCGAGAGCAAAACAAGAAACATGTCATTCATGACAGCAAACGGCGCGTTAATGAGACAACTAACTAAGCGTTGCTGCGTATAATCGCGGACCGCACATGTGCGAAACCTCGTATCATTTGTGACGGTATCTGTGAATAATGGTCCAGACTTATTCATTCACCAGTTTGCCCCCCATTGTGCTGCTGTTAACTTAAGCCAACCACAGCTTGTGTTCAAGCTCTCTTCAGCGTGAGGTGCACGGTCCCGTGTTTCCCAGTACGCACCATGCCGCAGACGTTCTCCATGCGGCTCAACTACAACGTACAAAATAACGGTAAACTTCAAATCGTATGCCTTCGTAGTGTGCTTTTATAGATGAAAACTGAAGCACGTAGGAAAGCCAGCCTGTCCACGGCTTTTGAAGAAGCACCATTGCTGCACGCAAGTATAAGCTTTCTATATTCTCGAGAACGTCGGCGCTCTACCGACCGAGTGATGGATGACGGTCGTCTTTGACAGAACCTCGTTAAGCCCTCCAAGATTACGCGCAACAGAGGCAGCTCCTGTAAAGCGGAGAACTCGGCATCCCCACCCTGCGTGGTCGAACGGTTTATACGCTTCGCGCTCTGGACAACCGGGCTGGACCCTGTTAACAGGGAAGAGCGTTACTTTATTTTCATTTTTTTCGAAATGCCTGCCGGGTATACCCTCCACCCTCCATTTGCCGCCTTCGATTCACAGCGATGGTGCAAGTCACATTCTGAAACGGCAGCGCGCCGGAACGACCCGAGGCGCGCACGCGATTATAAGTTCATTAGAGCGCTCCGCGACCTTCCCAGCGTCCGACGCAGGCTGCAGCCTCGGCAGAGCCGTACATTATCCGGCACTTTGGGGGCACCCGCTCGCGTCAGCTCCTCGAGTGACCGCTGCGCGATGAAAAAAAAAAAAGGGGGGGGGGGTGAATAAACAACAAGAGGGAAGGCAGGGAGGTTAACCAGGCACATACCCGGTTTGCTACCCTACGCTGGGGGAATAGGAAGGGGGCATAAACATGAGAGAGAGAGAGGAAAGAGAAGAGAAAGAGAGAGAGAAAAAAAAAAGAGGATTGTCAGTCAATCGGCTGGCGCGTATGCAGCGGTGGCACTACACAAAAGTTAAAGGTGGTCACATAGGCCTGTAGTCCTCAAAAAGCGCAAGACAGCTTTGACTGCTTTTTGAGCCGGCGAAAGGCGATGACGGTGTTCCAGTAGCATCTGCACAGAGAGTGGCCGATCGTCCAATTGTCGCAATGCGTCCGAAAGCTTCTGTCTTTCAGAGGCAAATCGAGGGCAATGGCATATCAGATGAAAGAAAGGGTGACTCAAATACCGAATAAGCCAAGCCGGGCGAGAACGTTCCTACTAAGAAACAAAAAAAAAAGAAGCAAGAATCAGAAAAGTAATTCGGAGAACGACGTTCTAAGCAAATCAGGGAGGATAATTACAAAACAGTTAATGAATGACTAAGTAACTTTGCCTATGCAAAGGTAGAGTGTAGATAAAGGGATAAAAAAAGGTACAGATGTTATTCACACTCGTTAAAGATTTCTGGTTTGCTGCCCTACACTGGGGTGCGGAAGATGTCGAAACAAAAGAGTGTGCGGCTTGAACTTGGGCACAAATGTGTGGGTGTGAACGTCCCATTGCGAAGCGAACTGCCCACTGTCATGTTACTTTCATCATTTCTTTAAGTTCACTGTAGGTGTTTTACTTTGCTTGTTCATAGCTAAATCGCTAAATCGCAAAATGAGAATAATGTAGAATTTTAGATATACTCTACAGCAACAGCGAACTCAACTGAAAGCAACTGAATTTATTTATCTATACGCAACGTTGCTTTCGCACACTGCGATTACTATATACGCTCAAACAAATGGCAATTGAAATATGTGGGCCCCATAGGCCACCTCATTTTCGCTTACACAGGAGAGCTATATAGTGTTGCTCGTAAGTACAAATCAGATTGTTTTTACCTTGTTTGGAAACGTGCACATGGTGCAATAGCTTTCAACGCGTCACGCAACATGGCCTTGACAGATTCAGCCATGCGTGCAGCCCCTGATGGCGGTGCCAGCTGAAAAGAGTTCACGTCTGCAAACTCCAACGTCTGTAATTCTTCAATTCTGCCAGCGCTGCAAAGGTTATCTCTTTTCAGCCTCGGCGCTGGTCGAATAGTGGTCGAGAACTAAATATTTTACTGCTGCCTAAATCTATGATACCCGCCATTACGTAGGAAAGCAAGCGCTGGACGGTAAAGAAGACGAGCTTGTTTTTTTTTTTTTTCTGGCTGAACGTTACTTTTTTATTAGTTTAGGCAGGTAAAGTCACGTGCGGTGTATACAACCTTTTATATCACCTCTAACAGCCTGCCTCATCTGACACGTCCCCTGT
>NC_134703.1:29485438-29522938 GCF_043290135.1 Rhipicephalus microplus
CTCTTCCATTTCTTATGCTGCGCTGTACCATTTTGGTAGGGGCGGGGACAAGCGATACCACGAGAAGGAAAGCCTCCGAGATTGAGGTATGCTATAGGTACACTTCATGACTCTTTCGAGAGGGGCGCATACGTCGTGACATCGTGAGAAAGGTGGACTGTCAGCACGAGGGGGAATTAATCGCGAACGCAAAGCCCATGCATCATTTGCAGTATTAAGCTTACTTCGAGGAGGAGGAGGAGGAATAAATGAGGAGGGACAGAGAGGTTAGCTAGTTCTCAGAACCGCTGGCTAGCCTGTACTGGGGAAGGGGGTAAGGGGGATAAAGGATGAGAGAAAAGAGACGTTGTAAAAAAAAAAGGAGAGAAAAGGTCATCAGACGATCCACGACGCTGTTTACAGTCTGTCTCTAAGACCACTTGCCCGCAGAAAGCGCAACAACGCTCTCAGTGCCTTGCGTGCAGAGGACGGTCTCGGCCAGTGTCCTAATACCCTTTCTTCCGACAATTGGCGATTGTCTATTCTATCTAAAGCTTTTGACAGTTCTTTTCTTGGCAAGCTTATTTCGATTTGCAGATAGCGCTTAGGAGGTCCTTCGATACTAATGAAGAAATTCGTTTGCCACGAAAGCTTTCCTAATATCAATCCACAGCACAAAGTTCGTGTACAACCAATCAATTATGATCATAATTAGGACAGCATAATGCGCTCTTATCGTACAACAATGCCGCTGTATTCTTCATCGGCGGCCCCTTAGATAATATCCTTTTAATTTTCTTGGCGCGATAGTCCTAGTACGACGCATTCCTAGAACGGTGGGTCGACTGAGTTTGAGGTCGTATGATTGACCAGCAACACTGAGTGCAGTTTTCTAAGTTTCTTCACATACGCTGACAGTCTATTAATTGGAGATAGAGAGAAAAATAGAAATACACTAATTCAAGATGAGTCTGGCCTGGCCGTAAGTCTAGCACAAAACAATGGTGTAACTTCGGATTCATTATTGTAGAGACCAACAAAAAAAGAAAAAAGAGCAAGCGATCACTGCGCCATCTACACGAGCGTAAATTACGCGAGCCACTAAACGAAGGAAAATGTGGCCACAATGGGCGGCAGCCAGCGTCTCGGCGCCGTTCGACGGTCTCGTCACGAGGAAGGACTTCTTGGCGACGTGCCTGCCTCCCAGTTTCGCGCAACGGTTACGCTTTTCCACCTCACAACAAAAAGTAAACACGCAAATATCGCGGCCTGGGATATCGCCGGTCATAAAAATGACCATTTGGTACAGTTGCCAGAAGCCACCAGCACTATTGTTATTTTTTTTTTTTGTCACCAATTCCTCTCGTCGCCAGCGCAAGCCGTTTAAAGCGTTCTCAACGCGGGCGTAAACACGCCTACTACGGTAGCTTTTTGGCGCGAAACAAAACACGAGAGACGGACAAGCGCAAGATATCAACTATCCTGTTGATATTTTGCGCTCGTCCGTCTCTCGTGTTTATCTCGCGCCAAAAGCTACAGCAAGAATGAACTAACTCGCCCAATAAGTCACTCTACCGTAAGCACACTACACGCCATCTCAACAGAGCAATTTTCAGGGGAGCCCGATTAACGGGATATCATGCTGTGCCATTAGCAGCGAACGGCGACTGCTTGAATACAAATTGAAGTTAAGCTGTATACAACAGAGGAATCATGACTGAAACTCCTTGCGAACAAACTAGCTGCAGGCAAAGAAAGTGGAAACATACAGGGCGAGCGGTGTCCTTTGTGTTCTTGCCTTCACTTACGTCTATTCGCGCTGTTCCAGTCATGCACTTTTACCAACTACCAGCTTTCTATCCCGTTGCGTTGGCCCGCCGCGGTGGTCTAGTGGCTAAGGTACTCGGCTGCTGACCTGCAGGTCGCGGGATGGAATCCCAGCTGCGGCGGCTGCATTTTCATTGGAGGCGAAAATGCTGTAGTCCCGTGTGCTCAGATTTGGGTGCACGTTAAAAAACCCCAGGTGGTCGAAATTTACGGAGCACTTCACAACGGCGTCTCTCATAATCATATGGTGGTTTTGGGACGTTAAACCCCACAAATCAATCAATCATCAATATATCCCGTGGCAACAAATTTTCAGAAGTATTTGAGAGAGAGAGGTTTATTCATAAAAAGACCAAGAGGTCGGCCTGAACGAAAGTGTACACTTTCGCTACTATATGTCAGCTTGTGTAATATTACATGTACAAAAATAAACACCACTACAACACAATTTGAACATGATTGTCTACCTTGCACCGGGAACCAGAGAGAGAAATTGTGAAAGAGAGAGAGATATAAAGATGCAAGGAAAGGCAGGGAGGTTACCCAGACGCACATCCGGTTTGCTACCCTGCACTGGGGAAGGGATAAAGGGGACAAAAGAGGTTGCAGAGAGATGAGAAGGTACATACAATCACGAGAAGACTCGGGGTAGCACACACAGTCTACAGGCGGTCGCTCAGGTTTGTTGACTTTAAGTAAAGTAGGAGTGTTTTAGTCGCTTTCTGCGCAACTGAGGCAGATGCCCAAGGTCCTAGAATCTTCTGCACACAAAATGGTCTGAAGTCAAGTTGATTCAAAACCATCCGGAGCTGGCTTTTTTTAACGCTGAATCCATTTCATTAATATAGTTTCATTAGCAGAGTTTTTAAGCGAAAATGTGTTCTGAACTACGCACTAGTGAATGCTATACAATATATAAACTCTCTGCTTTTATGTTAGAATCATGAGGTTTAAAACTCAGCGCACGTGTATTCATAAACTTGCCATTGTGGAGTTTATTTGAGGTTATGCTTTCGGCGGGTCCCACCAACAGCAAGGTTTTTTTCGTCCTTTTTATTTCCCGCTCATGTCCGAATTTCTACGCTAAATATAAAAGGTGACAATAATGTCCATACCTTTAATGGCTTTACCATCGTTTGTTTTCATTAGGTCGAGCCTAAAAAACAAACAAGCCCCTCCAACCATTCCCCTCATAATGTAAATTTGTAAAACGGCGTTGGATGCTGGCGTGCATGCATCTTCGACGTGCATCACTTACAACGTTTTGAGATTTAGGTTTTTTTTTTACTGTTAATGAATTTTTAATGTCGGATTGCAATTGCCTGGATCTTTCGCAGCCAGCATTGCCGGCCTTTTTGCAAACAATTCGAGATATTTGGAGCACGTGCCTTTGTTGTGGGCAAGCAAGGCGACTTCGCGTGCGTTGAAAGCGATCCTGGCACAAAAAAAAGAGAGAGAGAGAGAAGATAGCACTGAAACTTAGTCCTGGGAAATCTTGCATACACAGAGCTCATTCGATGGAAAGAAAATAACAGGCCACCACGCACACGACAGCAGAGAAGAGTGTAAGGATAAAGGCTCGCAAGTTCCCGCGGGTCCTGTTCAATTATTCGCGGGAAAACTCGCTGTCGCTCCGCCAGGACATTGGCGTTCGTCGCCTATTGATCGGTCGCTCGATTGAATGCATTTTGTCGAACGAATATAAAAAATCACGACAAAAGTGGAAAACTTCCGGGAAGGTATTTGGTGCACATACTAGAGCATAAATTTATTGGCGTTTTTTTTTTCCAATCCTTGGGTAAATAAAACTGCAACCGATGTTTGTGTAAGAGCAAAAAATAAAGTCTTAACTCGTCGGTGATTTGCGTCCCCCCTCAAAGAGAAGCGAGTATGAATTGAATAAAAGATCACCCTCATCCATAATGCAGATCATGCATCCCCCCCTTTCCCCTCACCACATTGGAGACACTGCTACATGATGTGTACACATGGTATATTGGATAGTGCAGAACTTGCAAAGGCGTGTTCTTTGACGAAATAAAATGAGCGCACGCAAATAACAGGTTTATCATTCGATTTGGCATAGCTTGTCGATGTGCTGCAGCATTCATAATCAGTAAAAATTATTCAAAGGGGGAAAATGCTAAGGCCAGCTTTCCTCAGTGTCCTCATTCCATTTTAACATGCGCATAACACCAAGAAACGAGCTACAACTGTGGCGCCTATCGGGCATACTTGCCCCTGAGTGACTTTCAAATTTTTCTATGACGAGAAGTCGTCTAATAATTAGCATCACTATAGCCAACGTTACGACAAGGTGACTTGTCTTCTTGACTTTTATTCATTCAATTCGGGACTAATTTATTTGTCCAATCAAGATGGAGCCGTATACATCAGGATTTCATCCCTGTTTCTATTTCGAAATAAGTGTGTACGGGTATACACTGCTAGTCCCGTCCTGCGTAAAACATACTGGATACGCACAGGAAACGAACATTATTTTCGTGTACCTTACCGTCAATAGCTAGTAGCTTATCCAGATAAACGACATCACTGTCACTCAATAGTTCTTTCTGAATCTAATCGTAATTGTTGGCGTTTAACGTCCCAAACCACAATATAATTACGACAGGCACCGTAGTGGTTGATCGGTTTCGGAAAGTTCGACCACCTGGGGATATTTAGCCCGCACCTAAATCCAAGTTCACCGGCCTTCAGCGTTTCCGTCTCAGTTGAAAATGCGGCCGCTGGGGCTTTTTTTCCTAATCTATACTGCACTTGTTCGTAAGATTAATCTTGACTTCCCCGCATAAAAAAAAAAACTGAAAGTTTCCAGTTGTTCCCTTGTTCGGGAACATTTGTATATATTTTTCGTGCCAATCTTGTATTTGAATATGCACTAAATAGATCTACAGGGTTTTCATTAACTATTTTGCAGGCTTCTCATTGCTTCGACCCTACCCGAATTCCGCCCCAAGTCTTCCAGAATTCCGCCTAATTGTTCAGAAAAAGTTTACAACTTCGTTTCCCACAAGCCTTCGCACGTATATACCGCCGCTATGCTTTCTTTCTTTCCTTCATTTTCTTGATTTTCCAGAATAAAACGAAAACCTGGATGGTCTCCTGGGCTGAAAAGCTGAAATAAAACAGCTTGACTAGGGCCCAGAAGACCAATTACATGGCAACAAGTGACAGCTAAAATATTTGCACCAAATGTACAAGTCATATTCACACATGGTAGAAAAAATATTTACAAGGCATATAACAACATCCGTATAAGCGTCACAGAGAATTATTTATGAATGAGCACATTTCTAATACAAACAAACAATAACAAAATAGTCAAGTTTAATTACCAAAACGAAATTATAATACTACAAGTAAAATAGAAAAAAGCAGCAATAGTACACATGTAATTCTGGCAGTAAACTACGCGAAACAATAATATCACCACAACATAATAAAATAAAAGCAGGGCAGCTAACCACAGTGAAATGCAGTACAACATGAAGAAATAATTGAAATGTATGAATACATCAGTAATTCAGAAATATATCATGTAATGTCTTTAGCGCCGGTTTATGTAAATGTTTATGCTTGCTAAGAATACATGTGAGGTTATACTTTAATGACTGAAGCTTATAATCAGTGCGAAAGTGCGGTATAAGCCAGGCTCCTACATTCCGAGTATTGATATATAGCGTGACTGTTGCGTTGCAATGCTGCAGTTAACTCGATTAATTGTTTAAATGAATAAATGATCGCTGAATCCGGAAGTCGTACAGATATTGGATTTAAGTTATGCTGTACTTGCGAAAATATGTCGATGTCGGTGATAAATAACCAATGTTGGCAATGTGACGGACAGCTTTCTCCTGCAAAAGCAATATTCTGTTGATGTTGTGTTCAACGGAAACGCAAGGGCAAGTGCAGGAAGATGCGACAAATCGAAACACCGCGGCCAATTAGAAAACATCGGAGGGCTAACAATGGCGACGTGGCTCCGGCGACGCCTCTTTGGAAGACGCAGCGGCCGACGGCCGCCAAAGGGTTGCAAACCACCGAGCTGCTGCGAGGGCCGGATCGGTACGACAAGCAAGCGCCGTATTGTTCTCGACACCCCAGCGCTGCACACTTTAATTAGTCCCAGAAGAAAAAAAAAAGTAGCGCAGGCGGGGACGCGAGGAAAGCCGGCCGCCCCACACAGCGAGCGCGCAATTAGCGGGGGGACTCCCGCCGGCTTTTAAAAAACCTGGACAGGAAACAAACGACCCCCCCCCCCTCTTCCTTTCCTCCTCGTTCGGCAGGAGTCAAGAAGGCAGACGTTGCGATGCGGACACGTCGCAATGCGTAAGGCACTGCGCCGTGCTCCCGACCGGGCTGCAGAAATTAGGTGCCTTTTCTCATTTTCTAAACACTACCGCACCGGGTCTTAAGGCACTGCACCGTGCTGCCGACCGGGCTGCAGATATTAGGTGCCTTTCTCCTCTTCTAACCACTCACCACCACCACCGCGGGTCCTGCAGGTGCACACGCGACACCGCATAGTGCACGAGCAGCTATATAAGCGCACAGCCGTCGCTTTTAGCATAACGGGGAGAGCTGGCACGCCTAATCTTCAACATTAATGCGGGCAAAGACAGGACGTGTGCGAATTAGCTAGACGCGACGTTTTGCAATCATTCAACGGCTTTACGTAATAGAAACGATGGGAATGCGAGTTGAAATTGTCGTCGTTATCGAATCGCGTAAACTGCACTGTGCCAGTCCCTGCGCGCGGTCGATTGGTTATCCGAGAAACTCCGGGCACGGATTAAGTTCAGCCAGGTTTATTCACATCTGCGAGTTCCCATGATTGCTTTTTGGTTCCAGTTTTTTTTTATCTTTTTCTCACATCGAAACGCGGCAACCGCATTAGGGAGTCGAACCCGCCAGTTTCGCAGCCAAACGTCACAGCAACAGATGCCGCGGGCTATACGTGGAAGCCCTAAACGCATTTCTCGTGGTATTCGTGAGTGATGCCCGCGCCTGTTTTTATTTTGCTAAAGTTTCGGCACTTTTTTAATTTGCTTATGAATTCCTAGCGGCCATCATAATGAATGCCACTTTATTCAAGAAAAAAAAAGCCTCATATGACAAATCTGCGCTGGAGCCACGCATGGTCTTCTTCATGTTGTTTTATCAAGTGAATGTTATGAAGAGGTGGCTTATACGCTGAAAGTAAACGCTGTTAACTATGTTTTACGCCTGTTCATTACCAGCTCAACATGATTTGATTGATTGATTTGTGTGGTTTAACGTCCCAAAACCACTATTTGATTACGAGAGACGCCGTAGTGGAGGGCTCCGGAAATTTTGACCACCTGGGGTTCTTTAACGTGCACCCAAATCTGAGTACACGGGCCTACAACATTTCCGCCTCCATCGGAAATGCAGCCGCCAACGCCGGGATTTGATCCCGCGACCTGCGGGTCAGCAGCCAGCTCAACATGGCTTATATCACTATGCTCCTGCAATGACCGGAAAATCTGATATTGAAAGAAAGCGCCATACGGCACGCTGCCCCAAATGTCGAGCTAGACGCAATTCTCGGCATCTTCGTCGAGAATTCGCCGAACAGCTCGTAACTATACGATGTCGTGACTGTTATCACGTTACAAATATGCCCAAGGAGAAACGCTTGCGCGATCAGAACCAATAATCCTATAACGACTTATTTAACGTAGTCTAGAAAAATAATTTTAGTGAAATATTTATGAAAACCTAAACGTCTCATGGCGAAAATGAAAGCAGTCCAGCAGGCACATATGTCACAGCCTCGCGCCGAAATAAGCTGCCCTGCGACCAGTGAGTTAGGATAGACGTTATCTATAGTCGCTGTCGAGTGGTTCAAGGCTAAGAAGAGGAGGAAACTTATTACAAACTCTGCGAGCGCTAACTTCAACTTATGAAGAGCGTGGAAGTGAGAGAGGGGTGCACGCTACAAACCTGTCTGCGTGATCTCCGACCACTCGAAAGGAGCCGACAATTTCATTTATTCGTTTCATTCATTAATGTAGCCAACATGGGTAGAGTGGGCATTATAGTGAGGCGGGTGGGGGTGGGGGGTAAAATTATCAAACAGTTGTAGAGCCCAAACAACGAAACACATTCACGCAGCTGCGCCTGCGCCTTCACCTAGAAAGCCCACATCTCGTGTATACTGACGAATGAAATGCATCTTTGCGATGGTCTGCAACAAACGCAACCAACTTGTTCCATTCACGAAAAATAAAAGAAAATAAAAAGTATTGAGTCAGGTCACGTACGCCAACTTATCTCACGTTTTTTTTTTTTTTTTTTGCGAAGAATCATGTTTATGTTGTTGTGATCTATGCGTTCAATTCGTGTTCTATGTAAACACAAATCGAAAACTCCACACGCAAGGCAGGGAGAGCTCATCGTTACTACCGCTGTCGTTGAAAAGTCAAAATACCAATAGCCGAGGCAATCGGAATTGGAATAATCGATGCACAAGCGCCACATGGAAACTTGGAACGTAACGCTGCAGGAAACCCTCGATTCGAGAGCTCCAGCCATGTGACGAGACTTGGGGGAAAATTAATTCAAAAAGCAAAAAAAAAAACACGTTCTCAGCAATCGGGCGCGAATCGTGAAAGCCATTAATTAACGCCAGTTCAATGCGGTACCCCTTGACGAGGTCGGCGCTCTCTTTTTATTTTCTTCCCGCGCGAAAAAACTGGCGCGTTCCGTTTATTTGCGCCAGACGTAAACAAACCTCGACGTAAGCTTCCAACAAATCAGCCCTTTTCAGCATTCGAGAGCGATAATAAACTTTATTCGACGCCAGCAATGTCATTTAAACTCTGTCATTGCTGTTAACTTTTAAAAAATTCACAGAAGCAACTTTTTATCTCATTGTCTCATCTTGGACAAGGATGTGCATCGGCTGCAGTGCGTGCGTGATAAAATAAAAGCGATGCACTGCTGACGTGCGCCTGTCGATCTTTTTGCTTTTTTTTTTCGATCCTTACAAGTTGCCAGCCACGACGCTGCTTGCAGAACGATGAGAACTGGAGAGTTTGAATAAAAAACGAAAAAGAACGAAAGAAAATGACGTCGCCAACATAAATTGTCTCCGGATCTGTTAATTAGGCGCACGTTGTGCATGAAACGTTTTCCCTCTCCTTCCTCAGTCGATTGATTGATTGATTGATTGATTGATTGATTGATTGATTGATTGATTGATTGATTGATTGATTGATTGTGAGGTTTAACGTCTTAAAACACCTGCATGATTATAAGAGACAGAGTAGGGGAGGGCTCCATGAATTTCGACCACTTGGGGTTCTTTAACGCGCACCCTAATCTGATCTCTCCTTCCTCGTCTTCTTGAAAGTCAGAATACAATACATCGTCTGCCAGAATCCCATTCTCTGTGCTTTATCTTGAAACAAAAAGAGTACCAGGAGTCCGTGGCGGCACTGCGCGAAAAGATAGGTATTTGATGCTAAAGAAAAAAAAAGCTCCTCGGTGCGATATGAATGTTACATATCGGTAATATTCCCTCATGCGAGACTAAAAGAAAAAAAAAAACTTTTCAGAGTTCAGAAGGGCCAAAAGGTGCTGCAACACACGTGTTCAATGTTCAACACCGCAGTTGTCTTGTGGTTAAGGTGCTCGGCTGCTCACCCCTAGGTCACGGGATCTAATCACGGCTGCGGCAGCTGCATTTACGATGGAGGCGAAAATGCTGTAGGCCCGTGTACAGAGATTTGTGGGCACGTTGAATGACCCCCAACGGTCGAAATTTGCGGAGGCCTCCACTACGGCGTCCCTCATAATCATATGGTGGTTTTGAAACGTGAAACCCCGATAATTATATCATCATCAATCATCATCATCAGCCTGACCACACCCACTGCAGGGCAAACGCCTCTCACGTAATCTGCCAATCAACCCGGTCTTGTGCTTTCTGTTGCCACGTGATATCCGCGAACTTTTAAATTTCGTCGGCCCACCTGGCTTTCTGTCTCCTTCCCCTTCGTGCGCCTCCCTTCTCTGAGAACCCAATCAGTTACCCTCAATACCCAGCGGTTATCCTGCCTTACGTTTTACATGCCCAGCCCATGTCCATTTCTTCTTTATTTCAAATACGATATCCTTAACCCCTGTTGGTTCCCTAATCCACTCTGCTCTGTTCTTGTCTCGTAAGGTTACATCTGTAATTTTCCTTTCCATCGCTCGCTGAGACGTCGTCAATTTAAGCTGAACCCTCTTTGTAAGCCTCCAGGTTTCTGCTCCGTAGTAAGTACCGGCAAGACGCAGCTGTTACATACCTTCCTCTTAAGGATTAATGGCAGATTACCATTCATCATTTGAGAATGCTTGTCGAATGTGACCCACCCTATCATTATACTTCTATAGTTGGGCAATTATATATTACGCACTCAATCCTACTCTTTGAAATTATAAGGAACAAAAGAAGTCATATTTACTCAATTTAACTCGGTAGTGTGCAGTATAGGAGTATTTTTAAACATCATCGAAGCCTGCGTGCTGCCAGCACATTGAAGCGCTCTATCTCGGTCTGCTTATCTTCAGAAGCACAGCGGAATTGTAGTGGGACCTGCGATTCGCATAGTATGACAAACACTGACGTCACATGACACGAGTCCCAGTGCGTGCATGCGCGTGGGAGATATTACGAGAGATAACACTTCCCCTCTGTTCTATTGTGGCAACATAACGGAGGCTGTATATCGGCTACCAATGACTTTATACATCTCAGTACAAGTGAATGAAATGAAAACTTGTTGAGGGCTTGTTCCTCTGTTTCACACATTTTTAACGAGACCCAGCTGATAACGAAGCCAAGGAATGTACATGGGACGTTAATTGTACAGTGTAAAGTGTATATTAGTGACTGTAATATGGATGTGAAGAAAATAAAGAGGCGAAAAGACAACTTGCCGCCGCAGGGCTTTTCAAGGAACAGCAAATGAGGTTGTCATAGAAAAATTGCTCAGTGTTGCGCATTAGTATCGTTTTAAAAGCGAAAGTATAACGTGAAACTTAATTAAGATGCGGCGAAGCGCACAAATCATATTTATCGGACTTGGTATTGCTCAACTGCAAGTGTCTGCGAATTAACATATAGTAAGAACCATGCTATGCCGGCTAACGTATCAAGGTCTAGACAAAAGTACAGCCACCCATTTTTACAACCTGAACGCACGAGCGTTGACCACCCAGCCTATAAAAACCACACAACGGGGCACAGCAGCGAAATGAAGAATATACGTGCATACACGCGATTAACAGTCCTCTGCAACTGTTTTCCTAAATAGCTGCTCCGGGAACCGGACAACGGGACGCCTGGAATCGGGGCTTATTGACTGGGCGGTCGACGCTCGAGTGTTCAAACGGGTAAAAACAAACAAACAAGCAAATGGGCGGCTGTACAACGCCGATTACACATAGCCGCCTGAACAAACAATTGCATTGAAGGCAAGGCAACTCGACTCCGCAACCGACTTTTTTTTTTTTTTTCGGGCAGCGCAGCGCCAGCTCACGAATTGGACTGTGACCACTGTTGTCTGCCTGTGATAAGCGTGAACACGTCGCAGGAAGCGTAAGCGTGACTGTTTTTTATCTCATATAACCGGTACTGCAGTAACAGCGAAAACGATTAACCTCCTGTTGAAAGAACATTCAGCCACGTTACAGATTACAGCGGCTCATGAAAGATGAGCTCACGTAACCCTCTGTTATTTAGTTTTTAGTTGGTCCTCCACTGGGCAATTGGCTTACCTCTACACTTTTGAATCAACGTGCTTCGTTGTTTGTTGCTTCAGAGTCATGCTCAAACTACTGCTTGCGCAAGAGTTCTTTGTCAAGAGTCAAAGTCATTACTGCGTCGCGGCCATCGCAACCGAACGGCCACATACTATAGGCCAAGAATTCGATCACCCTCAAGCCTTTTATAAAGGATCGTCCTTTAATGCCTGAGCTCAACGTACCGCATACTTCATGCGCAGTTATTCCAGCGTCAGAGGTCACGAGGCGGTCACTATACTGACAGTTTACACAACACGGTTCGGCGAACGTCACCGGACGGTGGATTACTGAAGTCACTTAAAACCTTCCAGGAAGTCGACGAGAGCGTTTGCGTCCTCTGCCGCAGAGTACAGGAAAACTTCAAAATTATTATCAAACTGGAGGAACTCAGCAGGATAAAATTTCGAGGTACCGCAAATAAATGCTACCACGAGGTACAAATAAAAGTGTTTGATAATTCGTACTAAGATAGTATTTTTAGCATTTCGCCAACCCACATTAAACGTGCAGTTCTGATGACCGACACCGCTAAAGAGTCACAATCGCTTCGAAGTGGGCAACATAAAAACCATTTAACTAGTTGAGAAACAGAAAAATGTGCTTGACTATATATATACTATATAAAACTCCCCCAGACGAATATTTAGTCATCCGTTGTGCTTCTGGTAACAAACATTAGTTAGCAATGGGGCGCCTCGGAATCTCAAGGTATGCGGTCGACTTGAACTGGTGGAGCGCATTACGGGAAAGAAGAGACAGCCGAGTAGACCGACACAAGAGAACAGGGCGCTCACTTCAGACTGAGCGTTATTGGCAAACTGCATCAAATATGTAGATTTTTTTAAACTTTGATTTCCATACACGGATACACAAGGACACAGAGGAAAGAGGGAGAGAGCAAGCTGGTAATTGCCACCTGGAGGGGCACAACGCCTGCATGCTCACTCTTTCGGGGAGATGGAACGAACAGAGCAAAGGAAGATAAGAGGGAAGAAATGGGAAGGAAGAGAGGGATGTAAAGAAAAAATGACGAAGACTTAGAAAAGTGTAAGTAAAAAATAAGAAAAATATTAAAATTCGACTATAAACGGTTGCCCAGGTTCGTTTGGTCCATAAACGTAAGGAGAGCTCGATGGGCCATAGTCGCGTTCGGGAAGTACAACCTCTCGGAAAGAGGTAATCGTCTAGCGTCGTGCACTAAGTCCCAGTAATTTATATTCCTTAATCACCAAAGCCCGCTGCGTAGCAAGTGCGGGACAGTGCACCACGAGATGCTCAAGTGCTTCGCAGGAGCCACAAGCTGCGCCCAACGGACTGTCCACACGCCCTTGACGGTGTAATCGTTCACGCACCAGCACAGAGCCCATTCTTAGTTTGTACAGCAGCGCTCGGGAACGACGAGGCAAGCCACAGTTACGAACACGGGGAGGGAACGATCCATTCGCCACACGCTGGTCTGGGTGCTGCTTTAGGAGGTGTCGGCGTATACGAAGACCATGGCGTTATCCATCGTACATAGAACATGGAAATCCCGGACAGTCACAGTCATATAGTTGCAAGACGAAGCAAGGCGATCCACTCCAGTCACAGCCATCATGGTTGCAAGACGAAGCTTCTTCATTGCCCGCAATGCCCACATGCGAAGGTACCCACTGTGCAGCTAGGCATACCCCACGTGACAGAATATTGTTGATGGATTCCATGATGCTGCTTAGAATAGGGCTGTCTGTCTCCTTGCTGGTAAGAATACTAAGGGCACCACGAGAGTCGGCGAGGATGACAACCTTCGATGCTGGTAACCCTACTTGTACGTACTTAAGGGCGACATCAATCGCTGCTAGCTCTGCTGTCACCGACGATGAGGGGTGCGATATTTTAAACAACCGCCTGATATCGGTTCAAGGGCAAAAGAAAGCTGCAGAAGCGCCTGTAGGCCATCGCTGCGTACAGAAGCGTCCGTAAATACTTTTGCATAGTTTTCGAATTTCTCAAATAAGTGTGAATGGGCTAATTGGTATAGTTCCGAAACAGGTTGGTCACACTTTTTGGGTATTCCTGGAATTGACAGATGGGTAGGGAAGGCACATGGGCAGTGCTCTGTCAATGTTGCAAACTCAATGCATACAACGAACAGCCGAACGTATCGCCAGGATGAGACAACACCATCGCAACCTCACAGACCAAAAATTCATAGCCGGTTTGCCCGAGTAAGGATGGACACTTCATATTCAATTTGCCGGTCAAGCTCAGTTGGAAGTTAGCGCTCTGTCTTCCTGTATCAGTCTGCTCGGCCAATACGTTTCTTCTCTCCCGTAACGCGCTGTACCGGTTCAAGTATGGACGAACCAACTCGTCCGATCTTCAACACTTGTGTATACGGTGGTGGACTACTGTGTGTGCGCAGTGGCAGCTATTTCGCTTCCATAAATCTTATCTGTCAAACTTGGCAAGGCAAAACTGAAAACGCAGAAGAGTGCGTTTCTGGACTCGACTGCGCAACTTACAGTACAGCTGCTCTAGATAAATGTGTACGCACGCGCTCGAAAGATTACGAAAGAAAGGGACATTAATTACTACGAGCTGTGCGCATGCAGGGGTTGTTTCGGTCCGGGCCAAGTGCACCTGTGAGCAAGGTTATCGCTCCCAGTTCGCTTAGTGGTCTACAAAGGCAGTCCTGAATAACCAATACAGAATGCACAAACAGCAGATAACTGGAAAGCACGCTGAATTCTGCCCCTTTACGGCTTTTCCTATGACGATCGCCATATTTTAAGTGATGAGGCAATAGATGCGGTACATAAAATCTACTCGATAGAGCGAAGCAGTGCACACTAAGCACCGTCCAGCAGTGACAGTTCGCCCCGCCGCTGTGGTCCAGTGGCTAAGGTACTACTCGCCTACTGACCCGCAGGTCGCGGGATCAAATCCCGGCTGCGGCGGAGGCGGAAATGTAGGCCCGTGTGCTCAGATTTGGGTGCTCGTTAAAAAACCCCAGGTGGTCGAGAGTACCGGAGCCCTCCACTACGGCGTCTCTCATAATCATAAGGTGGTTTGGGGACGTTAAACCCCACATATCAATCAATCAATCAATCAATCAATCAATCAATCAGTGACAGTTCGACACTGAGCGTGGCCATTGAGATGAAAACGCGCCCGACAGAGGTGACAGGGTGACTTACGAGAGTCCTGCAGTACATAGACTGAAACCACTGGAACGTTGACTTTCGCTTTGTATTTACGTACACAATGAGCGACCACAGTGATAGTGACATGCGTAATAGCCAAGCAAATTAATTGGCAGGGAACCGTGGCCGCTAACAGCGCTCACAGCCGAGCCGCCGGAATACAATACCGGCTCTTGTTCACTCGGCCTCCTCCACACTTGCGCGTTTACGACTGTTCCCACGCGTATCGCAGACACCTCTCTCGCGCACTGTCATACTTAGCAAAGAGGGTTCTTTGATCTCTCGCGACCTCTAGCGCCCCCTCTGCAGAAGGGACGGGCACGCGCGCGCGGATACCTGAAGCACGGGAGAGCCGGCGTCATCGTCGCGTGCGCGCATCGGATGCAGACCGGAATGGGATTCGCAAGGGAGGCAGAGCGGCTGCGTGTGTGACTCACCATCAAGCGCGCCGCCACCCGTTGACCGACCCGGGGCGCGTCCGCCTTTCTTCTCGGCCGGAGATGAGGGGAAGCTTGGCGGCCACCTGAATGCCCAAATCCACTGGCGGCGGCGGGGAGCGAGGAATGTCGGCGGCTCGCCGATCCTCCTGGTCGATCCTTCAGGCCGGCAACGAAAAACGGCCCGGCATTCGGGGCAAAAACAGCGGCAGCGGGATGTCCGGCCGCATGCCGCTGGCGCTCGGACCAAGTCGGCGTGCAGCGGTGAGAAGGACGGGGAGGGAAAAGCACGCCCGCACACCCACACAAGAAAGAGACGCTCCTCCGGCAGGATCACTCCGCGGGCCGCCGCTGGCTGGCCAGGCGTGCTCGGAGCTGCTCGGCGTCTGCGGCCGCGCGGGAGGAAGCGGAAACGCTTCGCGGGGCGGGACCATTGCGCGCCGCCGAGGAGGGGTGCGTAGCTGCCGCCGCCGCGCGGCGGGATGCTGCTTTTCGGCCGGTTCTCGGCGCGCTGCGCTACCCGCCATGGTGCTCGCGGAAGACGAGTCCCACGGTGATGCCTAGTTCACACTGAAGCATCCGCTTTTTACAGCGACCGAAATTCCCCTGCCGCCGAAACGCAGCGTCGTTCGCACTGGACGCGCCCCGCGCCGCCGAATATGCCATCTACTACGGGGTGAACGAGGGATGGATGCGCTGTCACCCGGTTGTTGTCGCGGCTCGCAAACGCTACCACGCTATCCAGTGGTGTATACTTCGACAATTCTCGTACGCAAGAAGCAAGAAAAGACAGTACTGCTTACTTTGCTGGCAAGTGGCTGTCTTGTAATGCACGAAGAGCAGACAAACCACCGACGCCAGCGGCGTTGGTGGGTTCGTTTTGCTCTGCAAGACCGCAACAAGCTCGGTCACGCCAACAGCAAGCTCGGTCACCTCTTTCACGAAATACGGAGGCGAAGTAGGCGCAGAGTAGGTTAAACTCCCGTTGGTTTCAACATTCAGTTACGTGCACTGCAGCATAACAAGTGAGTAGGGCTTGGCCGCCATTTTTTCAAAATTCCTTGACTAGCGCTCCTATTGGTCCGCGGTGACCGATTCGGCGGCAGACGCCGCAAAAATCGGTCCGAGAGCGATCGGCGCGGAGAGGGACCTTTCGGCGGATCTCGACGCCGCCGAACCGGATTCGGAGCACTTTCGGCCGCCGGAATGCTCAGTGTGAACGCGGCCTAACATGGCTGTTCAATAAAAACTAGACAAAGCGCTTGCGGCAACCGAGACTGCGTGAAGCGGACCTTACTCCGCCATACAAATCACCTCAGCGCAGCTGTGAAACCCGAGATTTGCTGACAGGACGCTTTATTGAGACATTAACGTCAACTTTCGCACGGCTGCTCTACTGACATTTGCACTAGCGTGACATCAGGCTGCACAATTACTTCATGATCGGTAGTGATGCAGTCAGGTACCAAAACATACGAAACGGCCCCAGGTGCGTCCCCAACGGAGCCATGTATTGCAGTGTCCGTGGAAACGTCACTACATATTGCGCGAGCACAAGACAAAAAAAGCTCTTACGATGCCGTGACGTCATAATGCACTAAAAACCTGATTCAGCTCATAAATTCTCGTCGGTAATGCCTCCAAGATTGAAACAACGCCCGAAGTTTTGCCCCTCTACGTTACACCGGTGGAATTCGAGAATGCTATTCAAGTTTCTGTTGAACTCGTTAAGCCAGCATGAAGCGCATTGCGTTTGGAATGCACTCTCACTTATGAACCAAAACACTAAACAAAAAAAAGAACAGGGAGGAAGGAAAGACAGGAATATGTTAACCAGTCCTGAATGACCGGTATGCTACACTGGGGACTGGGATAGGGGAGTTTGAAAGATGGAGAAAGGAGAGGAGAACACGCACACTAAAAGTCGCACGTCACAGTCATCATACCACTAATAGTCTATACCGCCGGTCCAAGTCCGTTGCCTTCAAGAAGCTCAGGACTCCTTTCGTCGCCTTCACTCGCGATGACCTCTCTGGGCGACATTCCAGAATGGTGTCCGCCGTCATCGGTCTGCTATCTATGCTAGAAATGTACTCTGTGCATTGTAGCGAGAACAGTCGCAGAAGATGTGTTGTAGTGTCTCCTCACTGCCACAGTTGTCACAGAAGAGGTTGTCAGCCATTGCGATGCGAAATGACTTCGTGAAGGCCCCTCTTAGCCATTAACAGTGAAGTAGTACCATTGCGGCGTAGTCCAGTAGACGTCTGTAGTAGTAAAGTGTTTGGACTATAGTGAAGTTCATTGTGCATTCTACTTGTTGTATTCCAAGTGGAGAGAGTGATTTCCCGTGTGGCCACTCGAAGATGACTGGCAGCGTCGCTCCTTGATAACGGTATTGTCTCTACACGCTGTTTCCCCTAAGCGCTGATCGAGCAGCATTGTCAGCGTTTTCATTGCCTGTCACGCCACAGCGACTTGGTAGCCACTGAAATGAGACGTGATGACCTTTCTCAAACTCAGTATGAAGAAGATACCGAACGTCGAAGACCAGCTGTTCGTATGGTCCATACCGCAGGGCTGATAGGAAAGATTGCAGAGCTGCCTTCGAATTAATGAAGGCTGACCAACGTTGAGGTTGTTCGCGGTTGACTACGTGAAGTGCAGCGTGAAGAGTAGTGAACTCTGCAGCCGTCGATGACGTTGGGTGGGCTGTCTTAAAACTGAAGGTAAACTTTTTCGCTGGGACGACCACTGCTTCAGACGAACACTGCAGAGTGGTTGTTCCGTCAGTATAAGCATGTACGTATTCGTCGTACTTCTCGTTCAAAAGCATTAGGGATAGCTGTTTTAGCACTGGTGATGCATTTTTTCCTCATGCCGGGTACGATGAGGTGCCCTTCAGCTTAAACGATGCACCACGATGGTATCATTGGCTTTTACGCATTTATGCGCATTTAAGCGCGTCTTATCAAGATCGACTTCGGGCAGTCCAGAAGGTCCACGATGACGCCACAAGGCTCGGCCTGACGGTACCGACGTGGACGCGGCTTGCCTCGGTCTAAAAAGACCGGGCTTCAGGACACTAATAAAGTTTTGTGAATGAATGAATGAATGAATTTACGTGCTTCTTTTATCAGTACAAGTGAAATTCATGCAATTTTGAGTTTGGTCACATGCTTTCGAATTAAATTTAGATATTTGAAAATGGGGATCACATCTAATTGCGATCCCCCTTTTCTACTCCTGAATTGCGAAATCAATTTTATTTAATAATTCATTTTTGTGGCACTGATTGGAAGGATGAGACATCGCATGTTGTTTCATTTTCGGCCATCAACTGTCAATGCTTATAGTCATTTCTTCCGTTCACTTAACCTCAAACAAGACGACTCTGGAATCAGCTGATGATGTATGTATGTATGTATGTATGTATGTATGTATGTATGTATGAATGTATGGATGTATGTATGTATGTATGTATGTATGTATGTATAATATGTATGTATGTATGTATGTATGTATGTATGTATGTATGTATGTATGTATGTATGTATGTATGTATGTATGTATGTATGTATGTATGTATGTATGTATGTATGTATGTATGTGTATCGAAGAAAGTATCGAGGCCCAAGTAAAACTCAGAAATTTACGGATGGAACACACGGAGCTGCAGCACTCGTTGACACACACTTACGTCGGCCGGGCGATTCTTTCTGTTGCTTCGACAGCGAAAGCGTACTTTTTCGGAAAAGAGCCAAAGACTCGCGCTTTTCCACCTCATCGGAATTTATACACCTCTATGAAGTTATTTCAGATATATATGTATATAAAACCCCAACTTTCATGGTACGAAGCAGAAACACGCATTGCAATACAATTACCTATGCCTCGTATTCATTACTAGGTTAAGAACAATAACAAACGATGGCTTTACACAACAATGGCGGTCACTGAGATGTATACAGCATAGCATGTCGAACGACTTCATACTCGCACGCTATCACGGCGCCTAAATCAAACACAACCAAGCGCGCCATAATCAACTCCACGAGACGCGCCTTTTCTAATTTATCACTTCAAAAGAGAAAGTAGGGACAGAAAGCTATCTCGTCTACACAACGCGTTCGTCCTAACCACTTCAATCACGTCTGCACACGTGCGTTAGAGTATATGGGCTTTTTTCTGCAGTGATGCTCCATCAAGAGCCAGTGACGGCGTAGACCGACAGTGGCTGGCACGCGATGCACGTCTAGAGTAGACGAAAACCTTGTTTAATTTGTGTCCCCCTCCAAGACGCACCCGGGTCACGCCAGAAGGCGTCCAGGGCTTTTAATGTCTCACGGCGCAAAAGTTGTGTTCGTGAAAACGCTGTGCCTATACGTGGAGGGCGGGCTATAGGGAGTTATGGCCGCATTGAATATATATCCGCCATTTGCATGAGTGATCGATTGGGTAAGCCGAGGTCCTCACTGAGCGCTTACCGGACCATTCCATTTATAAGCCGTGAAGTGCAGGACTGTTGCATAAGTGACGGCGCTCCACCATTCCTCCTGTTCTTCCATTTCTGTGATTCTCTCTCTGTCTTTTTCACGCAAGCACACCCACACCCACGAACACACTTTCTTCCGCTAATATGAAACACTGGTAACGCTGGTAGAGTTGGTATCATAGTGCCTAGCAGCGCGACAGACACAAAGGCAAACAACCTTTCTTTCTTTCTTTTTTCTTTCTTTCTTTCTTTCTTTCTTTCTTTCTTTCCTTTCTCTCTTTTTTTCTTTCTTCTTCATGCCTTTCCATGTCGCCCAATTGCTTCGTCCACACACACACACACACAAACACAAACACTCTTCCGCTAATATGAAACACTGGTAACACTGGTAGAGTTAGTGTCATAGTGCCTAGCAGCGCGACAGACACAAAGGCCAAAAATCTTTCTTTCTCTCTTTCTTTCTTTCCTTCTTTCTTTCTTTCTTTCTTTCTTTCTCTTTCATGCCTTTCCGTGTCGCCCAATTGCCTCGTCCATATGCGTCTGCACAGCAAAATGCACTTTTAGAGTATCCTCGCACCCGCCTTGCAAGCTCCGAAAGTTCCGGTCAGAAATGCAAATGCTAATGCGACTCCCTGGAACTGCGCTCAGCTCGTTTTTTGCTGGTGAAATAACATTCGACGGCGCCGTTCCTTCGCGCCCCAGTCTTGCGCGCATAGGACGACGTCGACACAATCGCATCTTAAACCGATGTCCATAAATCATGATGATTCGGGGACGTTTAAGTGGCATGTTATTTCCTCCTGCCTTTGATATATTTGCCACCGTGAGCTTGAAATACTGAATACAGAACCACATAATAGAACAGCGATGATTTTTTTATTATTACCACGATCCTCGCATAAGCAATAGCTACCATTCAGTACGCCCCAACAAAAATTTATTGACAGATTCATTCTGAACAGGAAGACGGTTGCAGAACGCTGATGTCGGCGTTCGAAAAAAATTGTTGCTGCTTTTGCATTCGTTGCACGAAAATCTATTAATGTACTTTCGTGCACCGCGTCACCCTATCTCTCTCAAATAGGGCGGCACCACTGTTTGCCCGCATAATGCACAGAACAGGACAGAACATTTCACTTTATACGATGCAAAGTTAATTGTTTTCCTTTTTCATTTGTTGTTCGAAGGCACCTATACGTGTTCAAACTACCAGTGTTAACTGCGTTTCTTATGACTCAAAACACAATCGGTTTGAGCTATCGATGTCTAAACGGACATGGTTTTTTTTTTGGGGGGGGGGGGTGGAGAGGGGTCACGAATAGGTCATTTCCTATATTAAGCAAAGAAAGTCGCTTATGTCACTTATATAACTGGATGGTCGCATTTCGTTAGAAATCCTGAGAGACGCGACTACCACTCTGAGGGCTTCTCCCACGTTGAGACTGGCAGGCCAAGCCTGACCGCCGCATCGTGGGCTCTGAGAACCGAAAGCTGATCCCCTTTTGTGGGAGCAAGATGGCGAGCTGGTTGTTATCAGAAGCCCCCTTCTGATTGCCAGGTGGTGCTTACGTCGCTTGCTCCAGAAAAATCACACGTCTTTCCCCATTTTGTTTTTTCCTTATAAATAGCTCACCCCACTCCCCACTACGGCAAATTTAGTATGAGTTCGAGCTATTCAAGACATTAAGTGGAATATAAAATGTTCATAATGCTATGAAATTCTAGGCCTATTCAGCATATTTTTATTTCATAATCTGTCCTAACTGTATTGCTGCTTGGATATTTGATGGTTAGTGCACGCACTCGCGAGTGAACTGATCAATTCTTCATCCACATTCTCTGCACGGGCACATAACGAGGGGGTTTAAGTGAACATCCGATCTCCTTATTCTGCCAACCTATGACGAGTAGTGGCAGTTGTGGCCCCTATTTGTTTACATTTAATGCAAATAAACCTAAATAAATAAATAAATGCTCCTAAAGTGGAAGCATTGCCAAAGTATTCCCAACAAACTTGGATTATGAGACAGCACAAGAGAATCAGGTAATATGGATAGGTCTGTCAGCGTCTTTATTCCGCTGCTGTTCCATCTTTCGTTAAGTTTCTGTATGTATGTATGTATGTATGTATGTATGTATGTATGTATGTATGTATGTATGTATGTATGTATGATGTATGTATGTATGTATGTATGTATGTATGTATGTATGTATGTATGTATGTATGTATGTATGTATGTATGTATGTATGTATGTATGTATGTATGTATGTATGTATGTATGTATGTATGTATGTATGTGTTTGTTTATTTTTGTACTTTTAGCTTATACTACCTCGGCTGCCTACCCTACGTGTACATAACTTACACAATCAAATGTTTTTAATCATCATCTGTGCGTGCAAAACGCTTGAAAATATTTAGCTTAAGTCAGTATGCAGAATATGTCTGTGTGATTAGTCGTTCACTTCCAAAGGCCCAGGTGGCCAGAAAGCTGTCCTTGCCATTTTGGATGCGTTTCACCCGATGCATGCGTCATGTGGGGATGAGCCATATCTAAGGGCACATGCTTGCACCCGCACGCCGTCTAGCTTCCGGAATATTTATTTATTTATTTATTTATTTATTTATTTATTTATTTATTTATTTATTTATTTATTTTTATTTATTTATTGTCAGATACTGCAGCCCTGTTACAGGGCTATCGTAGAAATGGGTACAGAGGAGAAAACATACAAGAAAGAAACCGAGAGTAATTGAAATAAATACAAACAATGACAGATCAAATAATCACGAAAAATGCTCTAAAGGTAATTATACAAACATTAAAAGCTAGAAGTAAAGATTTGTGTATGCCGTCTTTTAGTGCTTTCGAAAATTCATCTTTCTCTAATGAGCGAATGTCACCTGGTATAGTATTTCATATTTCTGTGCATCGGGGACGTACTTGCTAAAACACATGGGATGGGGGACGTTCCGCATAGGTATGGCCGACACCGCCGACTGTGCACACTGCGGAGATGAAGAAACAATTCGACATATCCTATGTGACTGCCCGAAATACAACCTGGAAAGACAACACCTTTCTAATGAACTAATCAGGTTAGATGACCAGCCGCTGTCAGAAGAAAGTATACTGCGCCATCGTCATGACTCATCGTCACAGAAGAAAGCCGTGCAAGCGTTACTGGGCTTCTTACGAACTACTGGCCTGTCGGAACGCCTCTGAGTGGACTGATTTTGTGTGTGCGTGTGTGTCGGTGTTGTTCTCTTATTTATTTTTTAACTCTCCCTTTCTCTTTCAACCCCCTATTCCCCAACCCCAGTGTAGGGTAGCATACCGGATACTAGCATATGGTTAACCTCCCTACCTTCCTTTTTCTCGTTTCTCTCTCTCTGTGCATCGGGGAAAAAATTGTATTTGAAGAAGTATGTGCGATGATGAAACACAGATACCTAGAGTGTATGGCTGCTTTTGGTGAATGTTGTTTTTGCAGGGATTGTGTAGATGTAGTGCGATGAATATTGTGGTGAATTGAAAAAAAAAAGTGGAAAAGTTTGAGAGACTCCATGTCACGTTGTTTGGAAAGCGAAGCTAAACCAAGGTGCGTTAGGTGGGATGTCAGCGGGAAATCGCAGCCATAGTGTCTATATATGAAACGAACAACTTTTTTTTGATGAATTCAATGCATTTTGGGTCACCGATTTTGTATGGGTACCATACAGTGGCACCATAATCAAGTATTGGTCTTACGAGAGTTTTATATGTTAATAATTTGTTTCTTTTGGGGCTAAACGTAGTCCACGGTTAAGATATCCGAGTGTTTGTAGAGCTTTTTTTGCAAGTTGCACTGATGTGTTGAGACCATGATAAGTTTGTGTTGAAAAGGAGGCCAAGATATTTGTATTGTGCGGCCCGCTTTACAACGTTGTTGTTAAATGAATAATTGAACGTTGATGGGATTTTCTGCCTGCTAAAACACAAGGCAGCACTTTTTTTTTAAATTAATGCTCATCTGCCAATTCTGACACCATGGGAAAAAGTTTAATAATGAAGCGCTGAGTGTGATGATCATCAGGTGAATTGATTACGTGATACAAGACACAATAATCAGCGTAAAGGCACATTTTAGTGGAAACTACACCCGGTAGGGCGTTAATGTACAATAACAATTGAGTAAGGGCCTTAGCACGCATCCCTGGGGCACTCCTGATAATGCGTGTTTCGGACGAATGAAATGTTTTTTAAGATGCATATTGGCGACGATTTGAAAGAAAACTACCAATCCAGTCAACAAGCAGGGGGTCCTTTAGCAAAATACTAAGCTTATATAGCAGTTTAGAATGAATGACAGTGTCGAATGCTTTTGAAAAGTCAATGAATAATGCGTCCACCTGAAAGCCTAAGTCAAGAGCGATTGAAACGTCATGAGTGAATTTTGTCAGCTGAGTGATGGTACTGAATCCACGCCGAAAACCATGTTGTGCACTAGAGAGGACGTTGTTAGATTCAAGAAAATTGATTATGTGTTTAAAGACGCTATGTTCTAGCAGTTTGCATGAGCGCGAGGTTAGTGATATAGGCCGAAATATAAAAAAGATTCCTTACTGTCTGATTTGTGTGAAGGAAGCACTTGTGCACTTTTCCATGATGATGGTACAGTTGATGTCGACAATGATTCTTCAAAAATGACTGACAGGAATTGGCTTGTTCATAATGAATAACGATGGAGAAAGACGTTGCTAACACTGTCTGGGCTAGACGGCTTTTTTGAATCAACATGTAAAATCAAATTGAGTACACCTTCTGTAGACAGAAACACATCATCAATAGAAACAATCGAGGCACAAAACGTACTGCAAGAAGAAATTCCATGATTATCCTGAGTAAATACAGATGTGAAATATCCATTAAAAGAGTTGCCAATGACCTGCGGCTCACTAGTGGGAGTTCCGCCAAGAACGAATGTATTAGTGGTCGATTGATGAGGAGAAATGGAGCTCCAAAATTTTCTGGGGTTATTCTTAACCATATTTGATAAAGTAATTGTGTAGAAAATGTCCTTGGCAGCATTTACTTTACTGCGAAGCTCTTGCTTCACTGCATTAAAATCGGCTCTCCGCAGAACATTGCCACTACGACTTGCACGTCTTAGTCTTGATAGACGACGCTTTAAATGGAGTATTTCCCTCGTTATCTGTGGAAGTTCAATGCTTTTTTTTAGTTTTTATTGGAACATATATTTCAACACATTTTAAGAAGGTTTTCAAAATAAAAGGCCAAGCTATTCACATCACCAGTATAGCTAATCTCATTAGATGTTTCAAACTCGCTACTTAAGGTGTCAATTATGGACACAACATTAGCCATGCTATAGTCGCGGTAACTTATGTATTCATACCGACGTTTGGTAACTGTGGTTAAGACATATTAATACGCATTTGTGATCAAAAATACCATTAATGACTTGAGATGTAAAGCCCCTTGTATAAAGCAACGCACCAGAAAAACACAGTCTAGGATAGCACTGCCTCTTGTGCCATCAATAACAACTTGTTTTAGTCCTAAGTTTAATGAAAAATTGCCCACTTCCTACAAAGTGACAAATCAGTACCCAGGATGGACATCGATTGCCATGAGATGCCGGGCATATTGAAGTCACCCATGCAAATCGGATTCCCTGAAGAAAACCATTTTTGGTTTATGAAAGCCATCGAGCTACTCGCCAGAATGGCGCTCTCGCCAAAGCGCCATGCTGCCACACACAAAGGCGAAGCTGATACGATCACAAACGCTATCGGCTTAATGGTTTCACTTAGGCTAAGCTGATCGCCCCGCCGCAGTGTTCTAGTGGCTAAGGTACTCGGCTGCTGACCCGCAGGTCGCGGGGTCGAATCCCGGCTGCGGCGGCTGCATTTCCGATGGAGGCGGAAATGTTGTAGGCCCGTGTGCTCAGATTTGGGTGCACGTTAAAGAACCCCAGGTGGTCTAAATTTCCGGAGCCCCCTCCACTACGGCGTCTCTCATAATCATATGGTGGTTTTGGGACGTTAAACCCCACATATCAATCAATCAGGCTAAGCTGTTCGTGAAGCGAGCGATCTGCAATAAAAGTGGCATCAAAACCCATCACAATAGCCCCGTGATCTCCCGAGATTAACCATTCGGAAAAGCACACGGTATGTGGTTAAGCAAAAAGCTATTCATCTATGCCGATCCTCACAAAAACAATATTGTTATCACTCAGTTACCTTTCTCTCTATCTACAATGGTTGGGTATTGTACTTGTACAACTATATCTTAAACCAATAAGAGACCAAGTTCGTCATCGCCTGCCGTAAATCAAACGTTCTGATTAGTGATATCGCCCATCGGGCTATGGTGATTGATATACTTAGTGACTTCACCACTTAATAACGGCTAGTTCCTACTAGCCGATAGCAATAACAAAATATACTATGCAACTTTCATTATTATCTGTGGTTTATTTACGTGCCAAACACTCCATATGATTATCAGGCACGCCTTAGTGGAACACCCCGGTAATTTTGACCACCTGGTGTTCTTTAATGCGCGCCGACACCACACACAACACGGCCTCTAACATTAAAGTTCCATCTAAAACTTTAATTAACCTCTGCTTATTATAAGCTTGCTCGTGGGTGTACAGTTTCATTGAGATAGGTACAAAAGCCGAGCGAGAAAGCAGGCTAAAACTTTAATTAACCTTTGTTTATTATAGTTTGCTCGTGGGTGTACAGTTTCATTGAGATAGGTACAAAAGCCGAGCGAGAAAGCAGGCGGTCAGCAGTAGGAAAGTCATGAGCAGACATCTCTGGCGACTTATATCCTTCGCCTGCATGTCCATGCAGTATTCAGTGGACGTTGCAGGACCCGCGCGTACACCATTTCCTCACACGGTAATCCCGCGTGCTGCGAAAGAGCCCGTATACGCGCACGGAATACATCAATGGGCGAACACTCGTTTGACCGCCGTTCCGAGGTGCTCGTGGAACCGCAGTGAACGCCGCCGGCAAGGACGTCCACGATCCCTGTGCAAGCCGCGTCCATGCACGGTCGGGTTACGCCGATGTCCATTTCGACGTGGCCGAGAATGCTGTCCACTTGGCCAGCTCTTCGGAGCACGAAACAGCAGCAAAACGCGAACTGAATCCGGTGGTCGTGACGGAAATAGGAACTCGACCAGCGCCGCCTATTTCTGTCTGCTCAGCCTGTCCTCTCTCAACGAAAGGTATACCTGGCTTGCTGAAGCCATGGTCGCAGTGCCGGGCACCCGATTTTTATGCTTACTATATTTTATTTTCAGTTTGTCGATGAACAGCACGACAGAAAGTCAGCAAACTAGGCTAAGTGCGCCCAGTGACTGCAGTGTCCAAACATCGGTAAAATATGCCGTGTCTATTCGACAGGCTGTGCGAACAGCAAAAGAGGGAGGAGGGGGAGGATAAACAACAAGAGGGAAGGCAGGGAGGTTAACCAGGCACGTACCTGGTTTGCTACCCTACACTGGGGGAATGGAAGGGGGCATAAAGATGAGACAGAGAGGAAAGAGAAGCAAAGGAGAAACGTCATGCATGTATGCAAAAATAACAACAAGGAAAGGGCAGTATTGATGTTGCTGCATAAAAAAGCAAGAGCAGTAAAAAATATGGGGTTGAATGCTTTGAACAGTCGTTGTAGGGCATATGTAAATCATCCTGAACATAACTATGAGGAAGACAACTCTTAAGGTTTCTTTTTTTTTCATGAACTCGGGCAGGGAAACATACCTACCTTTAAAAATGTCAGTTTTGCCGCAAGGATAAAGCATAAACAAGTCGGAATGTTATGCAAGCACAGGCTATAGCAGCTTCAGTATGTCTTTAGTATCCAACCTGGTGTTATTCGACAAAGCACTGACGTACACGCGGAAACGCGATCGCTGCAGCGAGCGAAGTGACCTTCGCGCTGTCTGTGGCTACAACGAAAGCTTCCCGACAAGAACACAGCGAGTACAAAGGTATGAGCTGAATGCTCATACCTTTGTACTCGCTGTGTTCTGGTCAAGATGAAGGGCCCGGCTGCCGACGATTGCTTCCGGTCAATCAAAACACGCAGTCTACGCCTGAACCATCAAAGTATCGCGGCTCACCTCCGACTATACTATGCACCACTGATTGCTGCCGCTCGGAGAAAAGCAAGAGAAAAGGGTAAACTTTACATATGCGCCATGTGTGATCCCGTAATCATCTTCGTCAATACAAAACGCTAAGAATACATAATTTGTTTCGAAAAAAGTCGCCATCTAATGTTCTTCCAATACGTATACCTTCACTTTCAGTGATGAGACAAGCGTATTAGTACCGGGTGCACGTTATAAAAACCCCAGGTGGTCTAAATTTCCGGAGCCCTTCATTTCGGCGTCTCTCATAATCATGTGCTGGTTTCGGAACGTTGTTCCCCCGGATATTATTAGGGGGCGAAGCTCCTTATAGCGGCACCCGTTCGTCCCTCGTAGTCGTAGTAGTACTCTTAGTGTGTAACCAGTCTTACATTTTGACCTCCAAGGTGGTGCCGGTGAGAGATTTCTTCTGTGCGTTGTTGAACAATAAAAAATTTGCAGCGTGCGCGTTAACTATATATAAAAGCCGAATTCTCCTGTTTCTCATTCCCCATTAGCAGCTATTGGCATGTACATTGAGCACTATTTGACAAGAAAGGGTTGCTACGTTATAGTCGCCGGGCGTAACCTTCTTGGTTTTAGAAAGGTTTAGCGAGCGTTGGGCCGCAGTGCCATGAATACAGTGAACTAGTATATACCATGAACTCGAGGTGGTCAAAGGTGGGAAGTAGACACGAAGCGCAATTCCGTAAGAAAGTGTGCGTGTGCCACCTCTCGTTTAGTCCTTGGAATGTCCACTGGATAGCAGTGCATATGCGGAATATATGATGAAAAGATGCGAGATGGTGGTCCTTGGAGTGTTGAATAAATGGACAAACGGACACACAGACAGATGCATGGATGGACTCACGAATGGCTGCACCGACAGATGGACGCATGGACGGACGCAGGGGCGGATGCATGGACGAACGCAGGGACGGACGCACAGATGGACGTGCGGACGCATGAACAGACGCACGCACGGATGGGCAAATGGACGCACGGATGGTCACACAGATGGACGCATGGACGGACGGATGCTTCCCCACTCTCTATCATTCACTCCGTGGATATGCTGCCATTTTTTTTATTAATTGTATAAGTGTCTTACCTTCAAAATATGTCTTTGTCGATATGGCACGGTGCCTATCACCATACTTGTTTCCTCGTGATCGTTCTGATTAACCACGCATATCTTTCGAGTGGTTTGAAGTCAATATAGGTACATCCGATTGCAGCCACGACACAGGCGCACATGTTGCCTAAATTTTGTGGAGCTTTACTTGGTTTAACGACATTGTAGTAGGGCCTGTTTGCTGGTCGAGGACAGCATAGAGCCAACAGCGTTATCGTAAAACGAACTACTTGGAAATCAAACTAAGGAGCCACATTCAACTCAGACATGGTGTTCGCGTGAAAGATGTGTTCGCGTCGCTTCAGATTACTCATTTCACTGCTCTTCACACAGAGACGGCGCATGCCAAATGATCAAACAAGGAAAAAAGAAATGACGTGTTATCCTTCGACATGAAGTTTTATGGGTTCCTTATCAGATGGTGGAAAGAGTTGAGAAAAGATAACTGGCAATGTCGTACATGTGACTAGCATAAATGCATAAATAAGTATTGGCGGACAGCCTTGCTGTTTTTTAATGTTACTGCCGCGTGCTTACACGCTACGAGTCATCGTGAAGGAGTAGAATCCCGGTGAATCCGTACAGTGTGCCATTAAGTCTAAATATGTATCTGATTAACAGAAGCCTTATTCTAACCCCAAGACCAAAAATTGAGCGGAAGAAAATGCGATGAAGGTATGCAACTTTTCGAACGGGAGCTTCCAACTCACATGGAAGGACGCTACGTACCGTCGATTCCAAACTATAGTGTAGCCATGATTCAAAAGGACCCTTTGCGGACACACTCACATTCGCCATCTGTCAGGTTTATATGTAAACAGTTCGGACGAAAACAGGAAGAAAAATGTATTCATGCACTTACGTAAAAGCTGCCCTTGAGATTCTACGTAATTAACACGTAATAATGCAATCATTTAAAGAAAAGAAAACAAATAAACCAAAGCAGGTTCCTTGTCAAGGTATCAGTGCAAAATGCCGGTCGGTAAACTTCTTGCGAATGATGAGAACGAGGTGAAGGGACTTGTGTTGGGGTGACGTGCGTGCGCCACCTGATGGCTGCTCACGTGATGACGGCCCTAGAATGGGTTGGACCACATTTAGCAGGCATTCCCAGGTAATGAATGGTAGATTGCCACTATATATCTCTCAAGAGGAAAGCATAAAACAGCTGCATTTTATCGGCACTCACATACGTAGCACACCACGTCGAGCATGGCATGCGCTATTTGAACACAGTTATCTGTAAGTTTACGCCGTACAGTGCTTGGCACTGCGTCATAAGGTCACACTCTTTCTTTAGCGTCATAGACGTACTTCATATCAGACAGCGCCCGTCCTTTCGACAACACAGTCTCGCGAAATTATCCGACCGCGCACACCACATCGCTGAAACCGTAGCGGAAAATGATCGCTGGCAACGCTGCTAGGCCCCTGCCTCGCAGTTTTCAGTGACGTGTACGAATCTTCGCTTGTCTTGCGCGTTCCAAAGTACCTACCATATGACTCACATCGGGCAAAGCTGGGGGTAGTGTCGCATTACATTCATCATAAGTTTCAGCGCGCGACATGTACGAGCTGGACGTTAATACGTGCTGGTAGTACACCTCGCGGCGTCTCTGTCCTATTAGCTGGTTCTCATCCAACTCGCCAGGACGGCGCATCGCGTAAATTTTAATTGATTGATTGATATGTGGGTTTAACGTCCCAAAACCACCATATGATTATGAGAGACGCCGTAGTGGAGGGCTCCGGAAATTTCGACCACCTGGGGTTCTTTAACGTGCACCCAAATCTGAGCACACGGGCCTACAACATTTCCGCCTCCATCGGAAATGCAGCCGCCGTTCGCGTAAATTTTAGGCGCACCACCTGGGCAGCACTGGCTTCCCATATGCGTCACTTGCACTCCCACAGCGTACTCGCAAATGACGTCTGATATCGCATACCCCTTCGAATGTCGAAACCACCCAAGTGTTTCAAGATAGCTGACTTACTCATAGAGACCCAGCTAAGCTTGCGTACGTCGCTGATTTTGGGCCAGAAAATCGGACGTTCTGGTAAATTTCTTCATAGACTCTCACATCGCTGTTCAGTCGAGCGTATGTTTAAGGTAGAAAGGACGAACCCTTAACTCCTAATATGCGTAGCATTTCCATTGTGAGAAGGAGTACTTGTTCGAGCGGAAACTGCAGTTAAAACAACTGTGTCACACAGGTGCAGCGCTGGTGCGCGGTGTCTCTTTAGCTGAAGCTGCAATTGTTATACAGCGAAATGCTGTATACCTATGGTTGGTGGAAACATTTCGTGGCGTAAACACAAAACACCACGTTTTGAAACGACCGTATGGCTTAGAAGTGTGGCAGCTTGGGCTGGTTGGTATGGCATGACGAAAGTTATAGCGCGAGAACAAAACGACGACACAGAGACAAGAAGGACGCGAAAGACAGAGTTGGCAGTTAGCGCTCGTGTCTTTCGTGTCCTTCCTGTCTCTGTGTCGTCGTTTTGTTCTCGCGCTATAACTATCGTCAGACCGTATGGCGTCATGCGAAGGCGTAAACCACATAATGAATGACGACAATACCTGCATATCTGCTACTTGCACTGCTTCCAATTAGGCATACAGCATAGAGCTCAGCATTCGTTCAAAAAAAAAGAAGAACAGAAGAAAAGCATCAAAACCACATGCTGATTGATAATCAGCTGTGAACAATGCGAACACCCTCTCACGCACTGCATGCAGGTAAAGTCAAGGTTGCCACCGCTTTGCACTTCACACGACGGCTTCGAATGACGTCGAACGCCCTTCCTTTTCCTCGCGTTCATTTCCCGCTTTCATATATAAAAGGGAGACCCATCTAGAAACTCATTCAGTTCATCCCGAGACTGCCATGCGTAGACCACGGAAATCGTAGACGCAACAACAGCGTGATTGAAACGCTCGACGAAGGGAACAAATTTGTTTTGGTCGAAATGGTCGTGGAACCAATGACGATCTACCACATTGACCACAAAGGTAGCATTTCTACTGTTACTGCTAGGTGACAATAAAACATGCCCCCCACCTCCCTCCCAGTATGTGTGGTGTTTGATAGAACTACGGAGGACATTATCGTTCGCAGGGAAGAATGGTGGTGAACCTTTATTCTTGGGTGATAACTGTATAATATTATTTCGAGTAAGTTAACCTTTACAATGCTTCCTGAGTTTCCATATTGCATTAGGGCTCGTTGTTATCAGTTATTAGTTATCCCGTATCAATATATACGGGATAACTGTGCGGTGTATATGCAATCATGTAAGCGGCAACAAGAATTTTCTGATGAGAAGAAAATGTGCATGTGCAATAAAAGTAGGTTCACACCTTGTGATAAAAGTAGGCTCGCACGCTGATTTAGCAATTTACGCTCTTACGTTGCTTTCTCTCGGTTTTCGCAAAAGCTTTACGAGGCTCTTGAGTACTTTTTTTCAGCAGAATTCACACACAAATCGCGTGCAGCTCAAGCGAAAAACCGATTAAAGGCCACAGACACACACAATGAGCGCAACAGACACAATAGGTAATCAGGAAATAAATAAAAGAGACATGGCGAAAAGAACAGCCCAAAATGGGTTGCAGCAGCCATAGAGTTTCTCAAAATTAACTAGAGGGCACTCTGGCGCTGCGATCGTTCAGCGACCATGGGAATGATGGGTAGTACACACATTTGCCTAGTCTTTGTACTTGCAGGCGGCGAATCGTACTTGCGGCTTCGTTTGTTACTGGTTACTGTTTTTTTTTTTTTGAAAGAAAGAACGAACCCTTTTGAACTTAGGGACTTGATTCAAAATAGTAAGTTTAAAAGAATAAGGTTGTGAAGCGCAACCACTGAACATTTGCTAACACTTGTTTTGTAAGAAAACAGCTCCAAGCCACACGAACACACACGGAGCCAGAAGCAGGCCAGAAGTACGAAAATTAGACAAATGTGTGTGTACTACCCATCATTCCCATGCTCGTTGAAGCGCCGTGTGTTGCAACTCCCATAGACACTAGCGCCAGAGTTCCCTCTAGTAAGTATTGTGGGAAACACTGTGGCAGCAGCATCGCAAGGTCGAACAACGGCCGCATGGTACGGAAAACGACGTGGCGGCCGCCATCAGCGTGCGGTCTGTTGCCACCAGAGGGCGGGCGGGCCTCGGGGGGCATAAAAGAAGGGGGCAGCGACCGCGATGATGCTCCGGGAGGAGTCGTCTGTCGTTGCGGAACGGGTTGCGCCGCGGCACCTTCGCTCTTGCCAGATAAAGGGTTATCGGCTTGGAACTGCGTGACTCACGGCGCCAAACGAGTTCTCCAGACATAATGGCGGCGACGGCCACAAGGCGCACCGCCGTGCCGAAACTCCCTTTCACTGGCTCAGTGTCCGCTCTCTGCTCGCCCCAAATACCGGACAAGAACCGCGTATTTGTTTTTTCCACGTGGTTTCATTTCGTTTCCCTTTGTAGAGCTTGCTTTCTACCAGCCTCGATGATCGCCAACATACGCTACCTGTCGATATATTCTATGCCCGTCACCGCAGCGATTGACTGCTCAGTGAGTCGGTATAAGAAGTGCCAGTTGCACACACGGAGTTGGCGCAGAAGCTGCAGCTTTTTGATTTCATGCGTGATTCACACGCGCATGCACGGCTATCTTGACTACTAGACAAATGCAAAGCGAATGGTACATCATGTCACAGTATAGTGACTATGCAGATTCATGTTTTCTTTCGTATCTTCAGTAAGAGACTGTAGAACCCCGTGAAACCCTGGTTACTTAAAGCTTGCTGAGTGAGTGAATGAGCGAGTTGCAGAGATAGATGCTGCGAGCATAACGTAGTGTCGTTTATATGTATTTTAGTTATTTATAACGAATGCTTACGGATAGTTCGGAAGTTTACGGTCAGAATATGAACGGCATACTAACCTGCCAGTATAAATGGGTGGAGAAGCAGTGGGGGCCATGCGTACGTACGCGGCTATTTCTTAGCCTATCGTTGTGTCGCAGCGGTGGCCAAGACGTGGAGTATCCGTTTCATATAGCAGAGTACAACACTTCACCAAGAGATACTGAAACGTCTTCGTGCTGTAATTAACTCTTAACTTGCCCCTCACCCTCATTTTCCCTTCCTCTACCCTTTCAACCGTCGGTGCATCACGCAGTGTTTTCAAAGCAGGACAATGGACCTGGCGTGCAAGACGACTCTACTTCCTTACGGCCGTCGCGCATTCGTGGCGTTTAGTTTTTTTCTGCGTGGGTGGGCAGATGACGGCGGCAAAGGAACGGCTCTCGCGTTCCCGGGGATACCCATTGCTGCAAAGGCTGACGCAAAGTTTGTTGACCGCAGTCTTCTGGCGCTCCGCATCACTGCCGCCTTGGCAGGGCTTCTTCTGCTGCTGCTCCTCAGCTGTTGCCCCAGCTGGTTTTTGCGCAAACATTGCCACGATCGTAGCGCAGCCGGGGCTCTGGGAAAGCCCCCGCTTCCCGAGTGAAATACAGTAAAATACGCACCGCTGTGCATGCTCACGGCCGCTGCGACTGACGAACACATGCACGCACACCAAGACAAACATACCCGCGCACGCACACACACACACACACACACACACACACACACACACACACACACACACACACACACACACACACACACACACACACACACACACACACGTACGAGACAGTGTAAGCTCCCCCCTCCTCTCCCCGGATGAAGTTAAGCGCTAATTCCGCCCCATACCTAATTCCGCCCCAGCCATAACATACGGCTACGCATGTTTTTTTTCTGGCGATAATGACGACCCATAGAACCACTCATGTTGCATTTAACAAACTATGTCATTAACTATTTCATTACCAATCGCAAGGCGTTGTCATCATCGCCTCATTTTCATTCCTGCTTCCACGACGGAGTTAGTTGCTTGTTTCTTTTTTTTTCGTACTCGACCAAAAAAAATAAATTTGCCCCCCCCCCCCCCAATGAGTAATGTACAACCCTGCGTACGCTTATATGCACACGCACGCACATAAAACGTGCGGGGTAGGGACTGTTCACACACGGTGCCTGTACTGATGCTATAGATACTTGTCATATTATTTCTCCATGCCTTTTGTTCGCTTTATCAGAGATGTTGCCTAGGCATATCTGGTAGACCCTGTCTCACCACGACTCAGACCTGTACCACGAGATAGCTTGTAAACACTTCCATCACGTGAGTTGTTTGGTTCGGGTGATTGATGCGTTGGAACTTGTGTCTATTGTGTTTGACGGTGCTTTGCGTAATGTGCGCATGCTTTGGGTGCGCTGTGCACGCGGTACTTTAAAGTATCCTGTGTGAGCGCGTCGGCTGGGCATGATTGATGCGTTCATGCTTGAGCATGCCGTACGTGTTGCTTGGCACCCCGTGCACGGTTCTACAAAGACGTCAGACGCAAAGGCGACTGTTGCACTGTGCTTGAGGTGCGCGCATAACAAAAGAGAGAATATATTAGAACAAGGCAGATAGGTCAGCCCTATAGAGTGCTCTTGTCTGCTACACCACGTAACAACAAATACACAGCAAAACCGTTAGAGCCTCTATATGAAGCCTCGCGTGATAAGAAAGTCTTGCCGGCACCTGAGCTTCTGTTGCGAAGGCGGTACAATTGTGCAGTGTTGTACCATCAAATGTTGCAAGCATCGATGACAAATTTACCCAATCGATTGATTGATTCGATTGATTGATTGATTTGTGGGGTTTAACGTCCTAAAACCACCATATGATTATGAGAGACGCCGTAGTGGTGGGCTCAGGATATTTCGACCACCTGGGGAAATTCACCTAATCAAACACGTCTCGGAACATTATCGTTAGCTTCCCTTCATATCATAAGTGAAGAAGTGTGTAGATAAGGAGTGCTTAAATCAGAAGTACAAAAGGCGAACTTTGTCTCTGTTCTTGCCGATGTCTAAGAAATCCTTCAGAGCGATGTATACAACTTTGTACGATTGTTTAAAGATTACAAGAAATATGACGACTTCATTTCTGAAATAAGGAAACTTCTAGAAAGCTGCGGAGCTCCGGTGAATAATTCACTCATTGCCAAAGCATGCAGGGTTGAACGTCACTGAAGCCGTGACAAGCTCACGAATACACATCACGCTCAGTAGTGCGGGTGCTCCGGAGGCAAAGCGGCTGCCCAATTCAATCTCACATCTACTTAAAATCATTTACAAGTGAAGATGTACGCGTGAAATGTGGAGTTGTCGCGTTTTATATGAAAAATAATTTGCACCATCATTTGTTACGAGCTTTTCACCTGATATTCCGACCGAGTGAAGTCTGCAGAGAACGCTTGTCCATGGCAATTAACACGAGCGTTACTTTTCCTTTAAGTTTTTATCGTCAGCACTTGAGAAAACAAAAAAAAGTATTAATGAACGTGGGGTCGTCATAATTATCTCGCGAATAGCTTGGTAATGCCAAACAGATAGGTAATGCCACAACTGAATGTAACGAAAGCTACCCTGCCTTATGCTTCCAAGGGGTCACACGTCCTGGAACGGCAACTGTGTCATGACTTAAACGTACGCTTAACTAAAGAAAGGAAAATGTTTAGCTCATTCGCTAAAAAAAAAAAAAATGCGCGCACTCATTAAAAAGCAAGAACTCGCGTCGTTAGCCCTAATTGCCCCTTCTATTTTTTTTTATTCTTCAAACTCTGTCTAAGAAGAGGAAACGATAAGTGTTTTTCATTTGTTTCCTATCTTAACCAAGCCCCATGGCAGAAAGAGCGGGAAGGGAATGAAAAAAAAAAGCGCACTCTGGATAAAAAATAAAAGTCATGCTTCGAGGAGCGTTTATCCAAGGCGTCAGATCCAAACGGGGCTTCTGGCGTGCTCGCGGTAATTTTCCAGCGCAGTTTCAATACACACCCGGCTGAAGGTGGGGAAAGTTCTCCAAAGGCCCGCAAGAAGGGCAAAGCCCGTGTTTTATTCCCCCAAAACGTCGTAGTCGTCGCGCCGTCCGGTGCAATGGCGAGCGTTCACTCGGCCACGGGGAGCGCGCCTCGGCCCTTAATGATGCTAATGATGCGCCGCGTACAGGTCGCTTTCACTAAGGATGACGTGAACCCCACGCCCTGCGCGGCCGGAGGGAATCCCGCATGCTGGAACCCAATAAAGTTTATTCTCTCTCTCTCTCTCTCCCACCCTCGCGCTGAATTATTGCCGTCGACTCAGTTTGCCATTCGGGGTCCGCGCACGCGGCAGCCGACGCTTACCGACGCTCCTTCGCATTACCGCCGCTTGCTCCTTCTTTCACCGTACTTCCCCCCCGCAGCCTCCGGCGTTTCCCCTGAACTCTCGAGCTTGATGCCGGCGTGATCACGATTTTGCGTGCTATATATTCCATCTCTTTTAGTATTTCTTGAGCAGTAACATCTCGAT